>NW_022611250.1:0-28440 GCF_004382195.2 Drosophila sechellia
GTTGCTTGATAGTGCAGCACTAAGTGGGTGGGTAAACTCCATCTAAAACTAAATATAACCATGAGACCGATAGTAACAAGTACCGTGAGGGAAAGTTGAAAAGAACTCTGAATAGAGATTAAACAGTACTGAAACTGCTTAGAGGTTAGCCCGATGAACCTGAATATCCTTATGGAAATTCATCATTAAAATTGTAATATTTAAATAATATTATTAAGAATAATGTGCATTTTTTCCATATAAGGACATTGTAATCTATTAGCATATCCCAAATTTATCATAAAATATAACTTATAGTTATTCCAATTAAATTGCTTGCATTTTAACACAGAATAAATGTATTAATTTGATAAAGTGCTGATAGATTTATATTTTACAGAGCGTTAATTTTTCGGAATTATATAATGGCATAATTATCATTGATTTTTGTGTTTATTAATGCTCTTGTATGATTAACAATGCGAAAGATTCAGGAACCTTCGGGACCCTCTTGAAACACGGACCAAGGAGTCTAACATATGTGCAAGTTATTGGGATGTAAACCTAATAGCGTAATTACTTGACTAATAATGGGATTAGTTTTTAAGCTATTTATAGTAATTAACACAATCCCGGGGCGTTCTATATAGTTATGTATAATGTATATTAATTATTTATGCTCTAACTGGAACGTACCTTGAGCATATATGCGTGACCCGAAAGATGGTGAACTAATTGATCAGGTTGAAGTCAGGGGAAACCCTGAGGAAGACCGAAACAGTTCTGACTGCAAATCGATTGTCAGAATTGAGTAAGGGGCGAAAGACAATCGAACCATCTAGTAGCTGTTCCTTCCGAAGTTTCCCTCAGGATACTGGTGCATTTAATATTATATAAAATAATCTTATCTGGTAAAGCGAATGATTAGAGGCCTTAGGGTCGAAACGATCTTAACCTATTCTCAACTTTAAATGGGTAAGAACCTTAACTTTCTTGATATGAAGTTCAAGGTTATGATATAATGTGCCAGTGGGCCACTTTTGGTAAGCAGAACTGGCGCTGTGGGATGAACCAAACGTAATGTTACGGTGCCCAAATTAACAACTCATGCAGATACCATGAAAGGCGTTGGTTGCTTAAAACAGCAGGACGGTGATCATGGAAGTCGAAATCCGCTAAGGAGTGTGTAACAACTCACCTGCCGAAGCAACTAGCCCTTAAAATGGATGGCGCTTAAGTTGTATACCTATACATTACCGCTAAAGTAGATGATTTATATTACTTGTGATATAAATTTTGAAACTTTAGTGAGTAGGAAGGTACAATGGTATGCGTAGAAGTGTTTGGCGTAAGCCTGCATGGAGCTGCCATTGGTACAGATCTTGGTGGTAGTAGCAAATAATCGAATGAGACCTTGGAGGACTGAAGTGGAGAAGGGTTTCGTGTGAACAGTGGTTGATCACGAGTTAGTCGGTCCTAAGTTCAAGGCGAAAGCCGAAAATTTTCAAGTAAACAAAAATGCCTAACTATATAAACAAAGCGAATATAATACACTTGAATAATTTTGAACGAAAGGGAATACGGTTCCAATTCCGTAACCTGTTGAGTATCCGTTTGTTATTAAATATGGGCCTCGTGCTCATCCTGGCAACAGGAACGACCATAAAGAAGCCGTCGAGAGATATCGGAAGAGTTTTCTTTTCTGTTTTATAGCCGTACTACCATGGAAGTCTTTCGCAGAGAGATATGGTAGATGGGCTAGAAGAGCATGACATATACTGTTGTGTCGATATTTTCTCCTCGGACCTTGAAAATTTATGGTGGGGACACGCAAACTTCTCAACAGGCCGTACCAATATCCGCAGCTGGTCTCCAAGGTGAAGAGTCTCTAGTCGATAGAATAATGTAGGTAAGGGAAGTCGGCAAATTAGATCCGTAACTTCGGGATAAGGATTGGCTCTGAAGATTGAGATAGTCGGGCTTGATTGGGAAACAATAACATGGTTTATGTGCTCGTTCTGGGTAAATAGAGTTTCTAGCATTTATGTTAGTTACTTGTTCCCCGGATAGTTTAGTTACGTAGCCAATTGTGGAACTTTCTTGCTAAAATTTTTAAGAATACTATTTGGGTTAAACCAATTAGTTCTTATCAATTATAACGATTATCAATTAACAATCAATTCAGAACTGGCACGGACTTGGGGAATCCGACTGTCTAATTAAAACAAAGCATTGTGATGGCCCTAGCGGGTGTTGACACAATGTGATTTCTGCCCAGTGCTCTGAATGTCAAAGTGAAGAAATTCAAGTAAGCGCGGGTCAACGGCGGGAGTAACTATGACTCTCTTAAGGTAGCCAAATGCCTCGTCATCTAATTAGTGACGCGCATGAATGGATTAACGACGGACGTGTTTTCGTTGCGCTCGTGTACAGATTGCGAAGAACTTGGTTTTCCGTGTTTGGAAAGTAATAAAATCGGTGAATTAGTGCTCCGCGAAAGTCGTGTGCTAATTTTCGTGTGTTATAAACAAGCGGTTTGGAAGTAATTAACAATTAATTGTTGGGAATTTTCCACTTAGCACGTGCTGAAGGCGAACTTACGAGTAAGTTTTTCGAGTAAGCTTTTTGATCAGCTGTCACAAAGCTTATTGGTGGGAGTCACTGCTAAGGTTTGTGTCTAGGGAGAGTTTTAGTGCTACCAGACTCTACCGATAGGTGGAGCTCGAGTTCCAGAGCAACTACCTTTTGTCAGCGAGTAAACGAGCATACGGTTGCTGGCGTCGACGGTAGGTGGAGCCACCATCGTATTTATGCCGATGGAGAGCGACAGCAGCGCGAGTGCCTTGAGCGGAAGTAGTGCCTCGATGAAGTCCAGACGAGGCAGGCGCAGAAGCCATCTGGCATCTAAGAGCTCGGCGCCAACGCAGGCGAAATTGGTTGCCCTGGCATCGAATGGAGTGCCAGAACCCGTTGGGGTACTGGAGGAGCCGTTTTCGTCGCTGGAGGACGCCCGGGCGGCTACGGAGAACGCTGCCATTGATGCTGCCCCCCCCCACGCTGCTGCCACCGCTGCTGATCCTACTGCTGCCCCTGCTGCCGACCACACTGCTGCCTCCGCCGTTTTCACTGCTGCTAAAATTGTTGCCACCACTGCCACTGCCGCCACCGCTGCCGCCCGTGCTGGGCAAGCAGCCATGATGGCAGAGCTGTCGGCCACACAGCGCATGGTGAGAAGCAGCTTCCGCAGACTAGGAGAAGTGGACACGGAAGAGCTCTCATATGCTATCAGCCGCTACGATGAGCTGGTGTTGGCGCTAATGCTCCGGTGCGGAGAGCTGGAGACGCGGCTTGCTATGCCGCCACCGCCGCCGCCGTCGTTGAATCTGTTGAAAAATACGGCCGCCAATGCTCCCCAGATGCAGCAGGTTGCACCCATCGCTGCCCCGCGGACTACCAAGGTCCGCGAGACGTGGTCAGCGGTGGTGAAGTGCGACGACCCTGCGCTATCGGGGAAAGACATAGCGGAAAAGGTGCGAACGATGGTTGCACCCTCTCTCGGAGTCAGAGTACACGAGGTCCGTGAGCTCCGTCGAGGTGGTGGTGCGATCATTCGCACTCCTTCGGTGGGAGAGCTGCAGAAGGTGGTCGCTTCAAAAAGATTCGCCGAGGTTGGCCTAAATGTGGCACGGAATGCGGCCGAGAAGCCGAAGGTCGTCGTATATGACGTCGACACAGCTATCGGCCCTGAGGAGTTTATGAAGGAGCTCCACGAAAACAACTTCGACAGCGAAATGAATCTGGCCCAGTTTAAGAAGTCAGTGCACCTGGTGACCAAGGCGTGGTCGGTAGCTGACGGCGCCACAGTAAATGTGACGCTGGAGGTTGACGACCGGGCGATGGCGAAGCTTGATGTAGGTCGTGTCTACATCAAGTGGTTCTCATTCCGATGCCGGTCACAGGTCCGCACATACGCCTGCCACAGATGTGTGGGTTTCGACCACAAGGTCAGCGAATGCCGGCAGAAGGATAGTGTCTGTCGCCAGTGCGGGCAACAAGGCCACACTGCGGCAAAGTGCCAAAACCCGGTGGACTGCCGGAACTGCCGCCACAGAGGGCAACCCTCGGGGCATTACATGCTCTCGAGCGTTTGCCCGATATACGGGGCGTTGCTGGCGAGGGTGCAAGCTAGACACTAATGTTTAGCTTCATCCAAGCGAACTGTGGCCGAGGCCGAGCTGCGACCATCGAGCTCGGAGTCCGACTCAGGAGATCGGAGTCTATGTTCGCGCTGGTGCAGGAGCCGTATCTCGGCGGGGACGGAATGGATGTGCTGCCTGAAGGAATGAGAATTTTCATCGATCGGCGAGGGAAGGCAGCCATCCTAGTGGATCACCAGGAAGCCATCTGTATGCCAGTGGAGACCCTCACCACAGATTATGGCGTATGTCTGGTCGTGAAAGGGAGTTTTGGCTCAATCTTCCTTTGCGCCGCATACTGCCAGTATGATGCACCTCTGGAACCGTACATCCGGTACATGGATGCGGTCCTGCTGCAGGCCAGCAGAACCCCCGCAATCCTGGGCCTCGACGCGAATGCAGTGTCCCCCATGTGGCTTAGCAAACTCTCTCGTCATGCCGAGGGGCAAGCTAACTACAGACGGGGTGAGCTGCTGTCAGAGTGGATGCTGGAGGCAAGAGTCGCCGCCCTAAACCAGTCAACAGAGGTGTACACGTTCGATAATTACAGAGCTACAAGCGATATCGACGTGACAATCGTCAATGAGGCAGCATCTATGTGGGCCACATATGAGTGGAGAGTGGACGAGTGGGAATTGAGTGACCACAACATCATTACTGTTGTGGCCGAACCAACTACCGCGCGCGCAGTTGAGAGCATAGCTCCTGTGCCGTCCTGGAACTTCTCCAATGCACGTTGGCGATTGTTCAAGGAGGAAATGGTGAGTAGAGCAGCCGAACTTCCGGAAAACTTCTCAGAGTCGCCGTTGGACCAGCAAGTTTCGACCCTGCGCAGTATAGTACATAATGTATGTGATATTGCGCTGGGAAGAAAGTCCATCCGATTGCCCAGCAGGAGAGCACGTTGGTGGACTGCCGACCTCTGTGATGCAAGGCGCGAAGTCCGGAGACTTCGTCGCCTACTTCAAAATGGAAGGCGTCATGATGATGATGCCGCAATAGAGCGTGTATTGGTCGACCTGAGGCGGGCCTCAGCCAACTACAAGAAGCTCATTTGGAGGGCGAAAATGGATGAGTGGAAACGCTTCGTGGGAGATCATGCCGACGACCCATGGGGGCGCGTCTATAAGATTTGCCGAGGCCGCAGGAAGTGCACGGAGATTGGGTGCCTCCGCGTGAATGGCGAGATGATCACCGATTGGGGTGACTGTGCACGAGTGCTCCTCCGCAATTTCTTCCCAGTTGCGGAGTCCGAAGCACCGACTGCCATCGCGGAGGAAGTCCCACCGGCCCTCGAAGTATTCGAGGTTGATGCATGTGTTGCCCGGTTGAAGAGCAGGCGCTCTCCCGGCTTGGACGGCATTAATGGCACTATCTGCAAGGCAGTCTGGCGCGCCATACCCGAGCACCTTGCATCGTTGTTTTCCCGATGCATCCGATTAGGATACTTTCCCGCTGAGTGGAAGTGCCCACGAGTTGTCTCGCTGCTCAAAGGGCCAGATAAGGACAAATGTGAGCCCTCCTCATATAGAGGAATATGCTTGCTACCAGTCTTTGGTAAGGTGCTCGAGGCCATCATGGTGAATCGTGTGAGAGAAGTTCTTCCGGAAGGCTGCAGATGGCAATTTGGATTTCGCCAAGGACGATGTGTGGAGGATGCTTGGAGGCACGTGAAGAGCAGTGTTTGTGCCAGCCCGGCGCAATACGTGCTCGGCACATTCGTGGACTTCAAAGGAGCATTCGACAACGTCGAATGGAGTGCTGCACTCCGCCGACTAGCCGACTTGGGATGCCGGGAGATGGGCTTGTGGCAGAGCTTTTTCTCCGGCCGAAGAGCAGTGATCCGAAGCAGTTCCGGTACTGTGGATGTACCGGTAACTAGAGGCTGCCCGCAGGGGTCAATCAGTGGCCCATTTATCTGGGACATACTGATGGATGTACTGCTTCAGCGTCTCCAGCCGTATTGCCAGCTGAGTGCATACGCGGATGACTTGCTGCTTCTCGTCGAGGGAAATTCCCGAGCTGAGCTAGAGGAAAAAGGTGCAGAGCTGATGTCCATCGTAGAAGCGTGGGGAGCGGAAGTTGGCGTTACCGTCTCGACCAGCAAGACGGTAATAATGCTGCTGAAAGGTGCCTTGAGACGTGCGCCTACGGTGAGGTTTGCTGGAGCGAACCTTCCGTATGTGCGTAGCTGTCGGTACCTTGGCATCACGGTCAGTGAAGGAATGAAATTCCTCACGCACATAGCTTCGCTTCGCCAGCGGATGACCGGAGTCGTTGGAGCATTGGCGCGTGTGCTTCGAGCCGACTGGGGCTTCAGTCCTCGAGCCAGGCGGACCATATATGACGGACTCATGGCACCTTGTGTGCTGTTTGGTGCCCCGGTATGGTATGACACCGCCGAACAGGTAGCCGCCCGGAGACGACTAGCCTCCTGCCAGAGGCTAATCCTGCTTGGATGCCTTTCGGTATGCCGAACAGTGTCCACAGTGGCACTGCAGGTACTTGGCGGAGCTCCCCCGCTTGACTTGGCTGCTAAGTTTTTAGCGGTCAAGTACAAGCTGAAGCGTGGATACCCGCTGGAGGAGAACGACTGGCTATACGGCGAGGACACTACGTGTCTAAGCTGGAAGCAGAGGAAGACTCGCCTAGAGGAGTGCTTGCTGCAGAATTGGCAAAACAGATGGGATGACGACAGCGAACCAGGACGGGTGACGCACAAGTTCATCCCATACGTCACTCTCGCCTATCGAGATCCAAGCTTTGGATTCTCGATGAGGACGTCTTTCCTGCTGACAGGTCACGGGTCGTTTAACGCATTTTTGCAAGGGAGAGCCCTCAGCGATACCACTGCTTGCGCTTGTGGTGATCCATATGAGGACTGGATGCACATATTGTGCGCTTGTCCTCTATATGCAGATTTGCGAAACCTCGATGGACTTGGAGTGCAGCGCCTTGGCGAAAACTGGACCTTCAATAGAATCCTGGAAGATCAGCAGAGGATTCAACGGCTGGCAGCGTTTGCGGACGAGGTGTTCCGTAGGAGGAGGGGTATTTAGCCCAAAACTTCGCCGTGTGGTTAGCGGGCGAGAATACTTCCACAGCCCGCTATTGCTTGTCGTAAGAGGCGACTAATATAGCGACTGGTTCCTCTAACCATGCTTGTCGGAGCAAAAGGAGGAGGCCCACCGAGCCTCTCTTTCGGTACCACGGGTTGTGCTGCTCCAAGACAGCACATTGAGGTAGGCCCCCTGGTGGGAGTATCGTGGTGGCTGTGGTTGATACCCATATCGCGGGTAGAGCCTTCGTGTTCGACGTTTGAGTTACGGTGCTAGTTGCGCAAAACTCGGGTGCTGTGACCCAGAGATCAGTAGAGATTTTAGGTAGATCTCGCTCCTCAGCAAGGGGGAGTGCTTGCCCGGCAAGCAAGTACTCGAATTGCTACCGGGGTGGTCGCTATGTACATAGCTATAGCTTCCAGTCCGGGACGTTTGTCTGGCGTATCCAGACTCATGCACCATGTTGATACATGCACCACTTGTGGGTGTTCAGGGTGTCGTGGTTGTAATCCCTTCAGTGTGGAACACGCCACGTAAAACAAGTTCGGAGAGGTCCGAAAGTCACTGTCCCTATCTACTATCTAGCGAAACCACAGCCAAGGGAACGGGCTTGGAATAATTAGCGGGGAAAGAAGACCCTTTTGAGCTTGACTCTAATCTGGCAGTGTAAGGAGACATAAGAGGTGTAGAATAAGTGGGAGATATTAGACCTCGGTTTGGTATCGTCAATGAAATACCACTACTCTTATTGTTTCCTTACTTACTTGATTAAATGGAACGTGTATCATTTCCTAGCCATTATACGGATATATTTATTATATCTTATGGTATTGGGTTTTGATGCAAGCTTCTTGATCAAAGTATCACGAGTTTGTTATATAATCGCAAACAAATTCTTTAATAAAACGATGCATTTATGTATTTTTGATTTGAAAATTTGGTATAACTCCAATTACTCAGGTATGATCCAATTCAAGGACATTGCCAGGTAGGGAGTTTGACTGGGGCGGTACATCTCTCAAATAATAACGGAGGTGTCCCAAGGCCAGCTCAGTGCGGACAGAAACCACACATAGAGCAAAAGGGCAAATGCTGACTTGATCTCGGTGTTCAGTACACACAGGGACAGCAAAAGCTCGGCCTATCGATCCTTTTGGTTTAAAGAGTTTTTAACAAGAGGTGTCAGAAAAGTTACCATAGGGATAACTGGCTTGTGGCGGCCAAGCGTTCATAGCGACGTCGCTTTTTGATCCTTCGATGTCGGCTCTTCCTATCATTGTGAAGCAAAATTCACCAAGCGTTGGATTGTTCACCCATGCAAGGGAACGTGAGCTGGGTTTAGACCGTCGTGAGACAGGTTAGTTTTACCCTACTAATGACAAAACGTTGTTGCGACAGCATTCCTGCGTAGTACGAGAGGAACCGCAGGTACGGACCAATGGCACAATACTTGTTCGAGCGAACAGTGGTATGACGCTACGTCCGTTGGATTATGCCTGAACGCCTCTAAGGTCGTATCCGTGCTGGACTGCAATGATAAATAAGGGGCAATTTGCATTGTATGGCTTCTAAACCATTTAAAGTTTATAATTTATTTTATAAACGACAATGGATGTGATGCCAATGTAATTTGTAACATAGTAAATTAGGAGGATCTTCGATCACCTGATGCCGCGCTAGTTACATATAAAAGCATTATTTAATACAATGACAAAGCCTAGAATCAATTGTAAACGACTTTTGTAACAGGCAAGGTGTTGTAAGTGGTTGAGCAGCTGCCATACTGCGATCCACTGAAGCTTATCCTTTGCTTGATGATTCGATAAATAAATGATTTTTTCCTGTAGCCAAACACCTCGTCATCAATTTAGTGACGCATATGATATTGTCCCTATCATATAATTAATATAAAGACTTTAATGGATTGTGTCAAGTTGCCAAACACCTCGTCATCAATTTAGTGACGCATATGATATTGTCCCTATCATATAATTAATATAAAGACTTTAATGAATTGTGTCAAGTTGCCAAACACCTCGTCATCAATTTAGTGACGCATATGATATTGTCCCTATCATATAATTTTTGATATAAAGACTTTAAAGAATTGTATCAAGTTGCCAAACACCTCGTCATCAATTTAGTGACGCATATGATATTGTCCCTATCATATAATTAATATACAGACTTTAATGAATTGTGTCAAGTTGCCAAACACCTCGTCATCAATTTAGTGACGCATATGATATTGTCCTTATCATATAATTTTTGATATAAAGACTTTAAAGAATTGAATCAAGTTGCCAAACACCTCGTCATCAATTTAGTGACGCATATGATATTGTCCCTATCATATAATTAATATAAAGACTTTAATGGATTGTGTCAAGTTGCCAAACACCTCGTCATCAATTTAGTGACGCATATGATATTGTCCCTATCATATAATTAATATAAAGACTTTAATGAATTGTGTCAAGTTGCCAAACACCTCGTCATCAATTTAGTGACGCATATGATATTGTCCTTATCATATAATTTTTGATATAAAGACTTTAAAGAATTGTATCAAGTTGCCAAACACCTCGTCATCAATTTAGTGACGCATATGATATTGTCCCTATCATATAATTAATATAAAGACTTTAATGGATTGTGTCAAGTTGCCAAACACCTCGTCATCAATTTAGTGACGCATATGATATTGTCCTTATCATATAATTTTTGATATAAAGACTTTAAAGAATTGTATCAAGTTGCCAAACACCTCGTCATCAATTTAGTGACGCATATGATATTGTCCCTATCATATAATTAATATACAGACTTTAATGAATTGTGTCAAGTTGCCAAACACCTCGTCATCAATTTAGTGACGCATATGATATTGTCCCTATCATATAATTTTTGATATATAGACTTTAAAGAATTGTATCAAGTTGCCAAACACCTCGTCATCAATTTAGTGACGCATATGATATTGTCCCTAGCATATAATTAATATAAAGACTTTAATGGATTGTGTCAAGTTGCCAAACACCTCGTCATCAATTTAGTGACGCATATGATATTGTCCTTATTATATAATTTTTGATATAAAGACTTTAAAGAATTGTATCAAGTTGCCAAACACCTCGTCATCAATTTAGTGACGCATATGATATTGTCCCTATCATATAATTAATATACAGACTCTAATGAATTGTGTCAAGTTGCCAAACACCTCGTCATCAATTTAGTGACGCATATGATATTGTCCCTATCATATAATTTTTGATATAAAGACTTTAAAGAATTGTATCAAGTTGCCAAACACCTCGTCATCAATTTAGTGACGCATATGATATTGTCCCTTTCATATAATTAATATAAAGACTTTAATGGATTGTGTCAAGTTGCCAAACACCTCGTCATCAACTACTATATTATGGTTGCGCCGACCTCTCATATTGTATTCTCTTATGTGTTCATAGGATTTTGACAATTATACGAGTAAATTAAATAATATACATATGAAAATGATTAATTATTATATGTATAAGGGAAAAAATGATGAAATATTCCCATATTATCTTAGTATTATAGAGGAAAGACCGTTGCCGACCTCTGATATTGTTCAAACTTATGTATTTATATGATTTTGGCAATTATATGAGTAAATTAAAAAATATACATATGAAAATGGTTAATTATTATATGTATATGGGAAAAAATGCTAAGATATTCCCATATTCTCTTAGTATTATAGAGAAAAGCCATTTAAGTGAGAGGGTATAGTAGTGTAAACGACCGGAATTACGACAGAGGGTTCAAAAACTACTATAGGTAGGCAGTGGTTGCCGACCTCTCATATTGTTCAAAACTTATGTATTCATATGATTTTGGCAATTGTATGAGTAAATTAAATAATATACATATGAAAATGATTAATTATTATATGTATAAGGGAAAAAATGCTGAAATATTCCCACATTCTCTTAGTATTATAGAGAAAATCCATTATAGTGAGAGGGTATAGTAGTGTAAACGACCGGAATTACGACAGAGGGTTCAAAAACTACTATAGGTAGGCAGTGGTTGCCGACCTCTCATATTGTTCAAAACTTATGTATTCATATGAATTTGGCAATTATATGAGTAAATTAAATAATATACATATGAAAATGATTAATTATTATATGTATAAGGGAAAAAATGCTGAAATATTCCCACATTCTCTTAGTATTATAGAGAAAATCCATTATAGTGAGAGGGTATAGTAGTGTAAACGACCGGAATTACGACAGAGGGTTCAAAAACTACTATAGGTAGGCAGTGGTTGCCGACCTCTCATATTGTTCAAAACTTATGTATTCATATGATTTTGGCAATTATATGATTAAATTAAATAATATACATATGAAAATGGTTAATTATTATATGTATATGGGAAAAAATGCAGAGATATTCCCATATTCTCTTAGTATTATAGAGAAAAGCCATTTAAGTGAGAGGGTATAGTAGTGTAAACGACCGGAATTACGACAGAGGGTTCAAAAACTACTATAGGTAGGCAGTGGTTGCCGACCTCTCATATTGTTCAAAACTTATGTATTCATATGATTTTGGCAATTGTATGAGTAAATTAAATAATATACATACGAAAATGATTAATTATTATATGTATATGGGAAAAAATGCAGAGATATTCCCATATTCTCTTAGTATTATAGAGAAAAGCCATTTAAGTGAGAGGGTATAGTAGTGTAAACCACCGGAATTACGACAGAGGGTTCAAAAACTACTATAGGTAGGCAGTGGTTGCCGACCTCTCATATTGTTCAAAACTTATGTATTCATATGATTTTGGCAATTATATGATTAAATTAAATAATATACATATGAAAATGGTTAATTATTATATGTATATGGGAAAAAATGCTGAGATATTCCCATATTCTCTTAGTATTATAGAGAAAAGCCATTATAGTGAGAGGGTATAGTAGTGTAAACGACCGGAATTACGACAGAGGGTTCAAAAACTACTATAGGTAGGCAGTGGTTGCCGACCTCTCATATTGTTCAAAACTTATGTATTCATATGAATTTGGCAATTATATGAGTAAATTAAATAATAAACATATAAAAATTAATATTTATTATATGTATAAAAAAAAAAATAATCATATTATATATGAATAATGGAAAAAAAATGAAATGTTCCTATAATCTCTTAATATATAAGAGAATAGACCGTATGTTGGGTGGCAAACGGAATTGAAAATACCCGCTTTGAGGACAGCGGGTTCAAAAACTACTATAGGTAGGCAGTGGTTGCCGACCTCCCGCATTATTCGAAATATTTATTTCGGATTATGTTTATATTGGTTACATAAAATAAAGTATATTATTATCCGTACAAATTTGTTTCTCAGTTCTATAGAACACGGGACTTGGCTCCGCGGATAATAGGAATATACGCTTTTTAGATAATATCGTTGAAACAAAAGTCAAGTTTCTATTATATATAGAATAACAAATCGTTTCCATATATTATCGTTAATTTTTGGAGGCAGGCAAATATTAATTTATTACCTGCCGTATAGTTGGATTATTATATCGTTACGGTATAATACAAATATGGATTCTTATGAAAGAAATATAAAATTATATATTAAATGTGGAAATATTATCATATGCGCTTGGTTTTATGTTATATATTACCAGAGAGATATATGAAAAGAGATAAATTTTAAATTTATCTTCAAAATGCAAATGATTTAACTTAATATTTATATTGGTTAAACAAAAATTGTACATGTGTGGATACAATAATTATGTATGTTGGAAATAAAATGATATTTTATAATGAAATATGTATATATAAAAAGATAAAATTATAGAAACATATATATTACAATAATTATATGAAATTCTTGTTATATTGGTAAAACAAGTATAAATTAAAAATGAAAATATGGATTACGAATGCTATATAAAAATGGCCGTAATCGAATAGATTTTTTACTTATATTTATATATTTAAAATTTTACCCAAAGGCGAAATATTGAATTTTATTCAATATAATAAAAATCATGGAATTATATAAAGTGAAAAATCTATATATCTATTATATTGCTTATTTCGATTCAAAAAATATGAATGGAATATGAAGGAAAAACATTATTCTGGTTGATCCTGCCAGTAGTTATATGCTTGTCTCAAAGATTAAGCCATGCATGTCTAAGTACACACGAATTAAAAGTGAAACCGCAAAAGGCTCATTATATCAGTTATGGTTCCTTAGATCGTTAACAGTTACTTGGATAACTGTGGTAATTCTAGAGCTAATACATGCAATTAAAACATGAACCTTATGGGACATGTGCTTTTATTAGGCTAAAACCAAGCGATCGCAAGATCGTTATATTGGTTGAACTCTAGATAACATGCAGATCGTATGGTCTTGTACCGACGACAGATCTTTCAAATGTCTGCCCTATCAACTTTTGATGGTAGTATCTAGGACTACCATGGTTGCAACGGGTAACGGGGAATCAGGGTTCGATTCCGGAGAGGGAGCCTGAGAAACGGCTACCACATCTAAGGAAGGCAGCAGGCGCGTAAATTACCCACTCCCAGCTCGGGGAGGTAGTGACGAAAAATAACAATACAGGACTCATATCCGAGGCCCTGTAATTGGAATGAGTACACTTTAAATCCTTTAACAAGGACCAATTGGAGGGCAAGTCTGGTGCCAGCAGCCGCGGTAATTCCAGCTCCAATAGCGTATATTAAAGTTGTTGCGGTTAAAACGTTCGTAGTTGAACTTGTGCTTCATACGGGTAGTACAACTTACAATTGTGGTTAGTACTATACCTTTATGTATGTAAGCGTATTACCGGTGGAGTTCTTATATGTGATTAAATACTTGTATTTTTTCATATGTTCCTCCTATTTAAAAACCTGCACTAGTGCTCTTAAACGAGTGTTATTGTGGGCCGGTACTATTACTTTGAACAAATTAGAGTGCTTAAAGCAGGCTTCAAATGCCTGAATATTCTGTGCATGGGATAATGAAATAAGACCTCTGTTCTGCTTTCATTGGTTTTCAGATCAAGAGGTAATGATTAATAGAAGCAGTTTGGGGGCATTAGTATTACGACGCGAGAGGTGAAATTCTTGGACCGTCGTAAGACTAACTTAAGCGAAAGCATTTGCCAAAGATGTTTTCATTAATCAAGAACGAAAGTTAGAGGTTCGAAGGCGATCAGATACCGCCCTAGTTCTAACCATAAACGATGCCAGCTAGCAATTGGGTGTAGCTACTTTTATGGCTCTCTCAGTCGCTTCCCGGGAAACCAAAGCTTTTGGGCTCCGGGGGAAGTATGGTTGCAAAGCTGAAACTTAAAGGAATTGACGGAAGGGCACCACCAGGAGTGGAGCCTGCGGCTTAATTTGACTCAACACGGGAAAACTTACCAGGTCCGAACATAAGTGTGTAAGACAGATTGATAGCTCTTTCTCGAATCTATGGGTGGTGGTGCATGGCCGTTCTTAGTTCGTGGAGTGATTTGTCTGGTTAATTCCGATAACGAACGAGACTCAAATATATTAAATAGATATCTTCAGGATTATGGTGCTGAAGCTTATGTAGCCTTCATTCATGGTGGCAGTAAAATGTTTATTGTGTTTGAATGTGTTTATGTAAGTGGAGCCGTACCTGTTGGTTTGTCCCATTATAAGGACACTAGCTTCTTAAATGGACAAATTGCGTCTAGCAATAATGAGATTGAGCAATAACAGGTCTGTGATGCCCTTAGATGTCCTGGGCTGCACGCGCGCTACAATGAAAGTATCAACGTGTATTTCCTAGACCGAGAGGTCCGGGTAAACCGCTGAACCACTTTCATGCTTGGGATTGTGAACTGAAACTGTTCACATGAACTTGGAATTCCCAGTAAGTGTGAGTCATTAACTCGCATTGATTACGTCCCTGCCCTTTGTACACACCGCCCGTCGCTACTACCGATTGAATTATTTAGTGAGGTCTCCGGACGTGATCACTGTGACGCCTTGCGTGTTACGGTTGTTTCGCAAAAGTTGACCGAACTTGATTATTTAGAGGAAGTAAAAGTCGTAACAAGGTTTCCGTAGGTGAACCTGCGGAAGGATCATTATTGTATAATATCCTTATCGTTAATAAATATTTGTTATAATACAAATAAATACAATTTACCAAAATAAAAATATTACAAAATGATTCCACGGAATCAAAATTAAAGTCAAAATAAAATGAAGATGGCTTTTATTTTATATGTGGGGCTTGGCAACCTCATAAAAAGACTTTAACATTATTAATGTTGCTGTGCGTATTTGTGGCAGTACTTACTACAACAACGGCGTTTCCTATAAAAACAAATTCTCGAAAATGGAAATCGAAGAAACTAAACTAAATTCGAAAGTAGAAGTCGAATTAAAATAAAAATAATTTTGAATGTGTGGTAATCAAAATAAGTGTGTGTGTATATGGACCATAATATACACGCGTTGCGAATATGTATTGTTCATCTATGTTATGAGCATACGTTGGCTAATGCAACAACCTAAAATATACAATGTTTGTACCTGTCATCCATCAGGTTAATGTTTTATATAAATTTTGCAGTATGTGTCACCCAAAATAGCAAACCATAACCAGATTATTATGATACATAATGCTTATATGAAACTAAGACATTTCGCAACATTTATTTTAGGTATAAAAATAAATTTATTGAAGGAATTGATATATGCCAGTAAAATGGTGTATTTTTAATTTCTTTCAATAAAAACAATATTGACATTATATAAAATTGAATTATAAAACTCTAAGCGGTGGATCACTCGGCTCATGGGTCGATGAAGAACGCAGCAAACTGTGCGTCATCGTGTGAACTGCAGGACACATGAACATCGACATTTTGAACGCATATCGCAGTCCATGCTGTTATGTACTTTAATTAATTTTATAGTGCTGCTTGGACTACATATGGTTGAGGGTTGTAAGACTATGCTAATTAAGTTGTTTATAAATTTTTTATAAGCATATGGTATATTATTGGATTAAATAATGATTTTATTCATAATATTAAAAAAGAAATGAAAAACATTATCTCACATTTGAATGTGAAAAACGAAGAGAAATATTTTCTTTTTCAATCAAATAATACTGAGAAATGTCTAGCATAAAAAATTGAAATATTTTTCATCTAGAATTGTCTCTTATTAATGATTCGGAAAAAGAAAAATCTTGGTTTTGTTATTATTCTTCGTTGGTTCGTTAAATGGATAAAAATGACTTTGCTTACAAGAACTATTGGAACTATTTATAACGAATTTAATTGATTGTTTTATCATTTATATATAAAGAATTTATGGCAAAATATAGTTATATATACAACCTCAACTCATATGGGACTACCCCCTGAATTTAAGCATATTAATTAGGGGAGGAAAAGAAACTAACAAGGATTTTCTTAGTAGCGGCGAGCGAAAAGAAAACAGTTCAGCACTAAGTCACTTTGTCTATATGGCAAATGTGAGATGCAGTGTATGGAGCGTCAATATTCTAGTATGAGAAATTAATGATTTAAGTCCTTCTTAAATGAGGCCATTTACCCATAGAGGGTGCCAGGCCCGTATAACGTTAATGATTGCTAGATGATGTTTCCAAAGAGTCGTGTTGCTTGATAGTGCAGCACTAAGTGGGTGGTAAACTCCATCTAAAACTAAATATAACCATGAGACCGATAGTAAACAAGTACCGTGAGGGAAAGTTGAAAAGAACTCTGAATAGAGAGTTAAACAGTACGTGAAACTGCTTAGAGGTTAAGCCCGATGAACCTGAATATCCGTTATGGAAAATTCATCATTAAAATTGTAATATTTAAATAATATTATTAAGAATAATGTGCATTTTTTCCATATAAGGACATTGTAATCTATTAGCATATCCCAAATTTATCATAAAATATAACTTATAGTTTATTCCAATTAAATTGCTTGCATTTTAACACAGAATAAATGTTATTAATTTGATAAAGTGCTGATAGATTTATATTATTACAGAGCGTTAATTTTTCGGAATTATATAATGGCATAATTATCATTGATTTTTGTGTTTATTATATGCTCTTGTATGATTAACAATGCGAAAGATTCAGGATACCTTCGGGACCCGTCTTGAAACACGGACCAAGGAGTCTAACATATGTGCAAGTTATTGGGATGTAAACCTAATAGCGTAATTAACTTGACTAATAATGGGATTAGTTTTTTAGCTATTTATAGCTAATTAACACAATCCCGGGGCGTTCTATATAGTTATGTATAATGTATATTTATATTATTTATGCCTCTAACTGGAACGTACCTTGAGCATATATGCTGTGACCCGAAAGATGGTGAACTATACTTGATCAGGTTGAAGTCAGGGGAAACCCTGATGGAAGACCGAAACAGTTCTGACGTGCAAATCGATTGTCAGAATTGAGTATAGGGGCGAAAGACCAATCGAACCATCTAGTAGCTGGTTCCTTCCGAAGTTTCCCTCAGGATAGCTGGTGCATTTTAATATTATATAAAATAATCTTATCTGGTAAAGCGAATGATTAGAGGCCTTAGGGTCGAAACGATCTTAACCTATTCTCAAACTTTAAATGGGTAAGAACCTTAACTTTCTTGATATGAAGTTCAAGGTTATGATATAATGTGCCCAGTGGGCCACTTTTGGTAAGCAGAACTGGCGCTGTGGGATGAACCAAACGTAATGTTACGGTGCCCAAATTAACAACTCATGCAGATACCATGAAAGGCGTTGGTTGCTTAAAACAGCAGGACGGTGATCATGGAAGTCGAAATCCGCTAAGGAGTGTGTAACAACTCACCTGCCGAAGCAACTAGCCCTTAAAATGGATGGCGCTTAAGTTGTATACCTATACATTACCGCTAAAGTAGATGATTTATATTACTTGTGATATAAATTTTGAAACTTTAGTGAGTAGGAAGGTACAATGGTATGCGTAGAAGTGTTTGGCGTAAGCCTGCATGGAGCTGCCATTGGTACAGATCTTGGTGGTAGTAGCAAATAATCGAATGAGACCTTGGAGGACTGAAGTGGAGAAGGGTTTCGTGTGAACAGTGGTTGATCACGAGTTAGTCGGTCCTAAGTTCAAGGCGAAAGCCGAAAATTTTCAAGTAAAACAAAAATGCCTAACTATATAAACAAAGCGAATATAATACACTTGAATAATTTTGAACGAAAGGGAATACGGTTCCAATTCCGTAACCTGTTGAGTATCCGTTTGTTATTAAATATGGGCCTCGTGCTCATCCTGGCAACAGGAACGACCATAAAGAAGCCGTCGAGAGATATCGGAAGAGTTTTCTTTTCTGTTTTATAGCCGTACTACCATGGAAGTCTTTCGCAGAGAGATATGGTAGATGGGCTAGAAGAGCATGACATATACTGTTGTGTCGATATTTTCTCCTCGGACCTTGAAAATTTATGGTGGGGACACGCAAACTTCTCAACAGGCCGTACCAATATCCGCAGCTGGTCTCCAAGGTGAAGAGTCTCTAGTCGATAGAATAATGTAGGTAAGGGAAGTCGGCAAATTAGATCCGTAACTTCGGGATAAGGATTGGCTCTGAAGATTGAGATAGTCGGGCTTGATTGGGAAACAATAACATGGTTTATGTGCTCGTTCTGGGTAAATAGAGTTTCTAGCATTTATGTTAGTTACTTGTTCCCCGGATAGTTTAGTTACGTAGCCAATTGTGGAACTTTCTTGCTAAAATTTTTAAGAATACTATTTGGGTTAAACCAATTAGTTCTTATCAATTATAACGATTATCAATTAACAATCAATTCAGAACTGGCACGGACTTGGGGAATCCGACTGTCTAATTAAAACAAAGCATTGTGATGGCCCTAGCGGGTGTTGACACAATGTGATTTCTGCCCAGTGCTCTGAATGTCAAAGTGAAGAAATTCAAGTAAGCGCGGGTCAACGGCGGGAGTAACTATGACTCTCTTAAGGTAGCCAAATGCCTCGTCATCTAATTAGTGACGCGCATGAATGGATTAACGAGATTCCTACTGTCCCTATCTACTATCTAGCGAAACCACAGCCAAGGGAACGGGCTTGGAATAATTAGCGGGGAAAGAAGACCCTTTTGAGCTTGACTCTAATCTGGCAGTGTAAGGAGACATAAGAGGTGTAGAATAAGTGGGAGATATTAGACCTCGGTTTGGTATCGTCAATGAAATACCACTACTCTTATTGTTTCCTTACTTACTTGATTAAATGGAACGTGTATCATTTCCTAGCCATTATACGGATATATTTATTATATCTTATGGTATTGGGTTTTGATGCAAGCTTCTTGATCAAAGTATCACGAGTTTGTTATATAATCGCAAACAAATTCTTTAATAAAACGATGCATTTATGTATTTTTGATTTGAAAATTTGGTATAACTCCAATTACTCAGGTATGATCCAATTCAAGGACATTGCCAGGTAGGGAGTTTGACTGGGGCGGTACATCTCTCAAATAATAACGGAGGTGTCCCAAGGCCAGCTCAGTGCGGACAGAAACCACACATAGAGCAAAAGGGCAAATGCTGACTTGATCTCGGTGTTCAGTACACACAGGGACAGCAAAAGCTCGGCCTATCGATCCTTTTGGTTTAAAGAGTTTTTAACAAGAGGTGTCAGAAAAGTTACCATAGGGATAACTGGCTTGTGGCGGCCAAGCGTTCATAGCGACGTCGCTTTTTGATCCTTCGATGTCGGCTCTTCCTATCATTGTGAAGCAAAATTCACCAAGCGTTGGATTGTTCACCCATGCAAGGGAACGTGAGCTGGGTTTAGACCGTCGTGAGACAGGTTAGTTTTACCCTACTAATGACAAAACGTTGTTGCGACAGCATTCCTGCGTAGTACGAGAGGAACCGCAGGTACGGACCAATGGCACAATACTTGTTCGAGCGAACAGTGGTATGACGCTACGTCCGTTGGATTATGCCTGAACGCCTCTAAGGTCGTATCCGTGCTGGACTGCAATGATAAATAAGGGGCAATTTGCATTGTATGGCTTCTAAACCATTTAAAGTTTATAATTTATTTTATAAACGACAATGGATGTGATGCCAATGTAATTTGTAACATAGTAAATTAGGAGGATCTTCGATCACCTGATGCCGCGCTAGTTACATATAAAAGCATTATTTAATACAATGACAAAGCCTAGAATCAATTGTAAACGACTTTTGTAACAGGCAAGGTGTTGTAAGTGGTTGAGCAGCTGCCATACTGCGATCCACTGAAGCTTATCCTTTGCTTGATGATTCGATAAATAAATGATTTTTTCCTGTAGCCAAACACCTCGTCATCAATTTAGTGACGCATATGATATTGTCCCTATCATATAATTAATATAAAGACTTTAATGGATTGTGTCAAGTTGCCAAACACCTCGTCATCAATTTAGTGACGCATATGATATTGTCCCTATCATATAATTAATATAAAGACTTTAATGAATTGTGTCAAGTTGCCAAACACCTCGTCATCAATTTAGTGACGCATATGATATTGTCCCTATCATATAATTTTTGATATAAAGACTTTAAAGAATTGTATCAAGTTGCCAAACACCTCGTCATCAATTTAGTGACGCATATGATATTGTCCCTATCATATAATTAATATACAGACTTTAATGAATTGTGTCAAGTTGCCAAACACCTCGTCATCAATTTAGTGACGCATATGATATTGTCCTTATCATATAATTTTTGATATAAAGACTTTAAAGAATTGAATCAAGTTGCCAAACACCTCGTCATCAATTTAGTGACGCATATGATATTGTCCCTATCATATAATTAATATAAAGACTTTAATGGATTGTGTCAAGTTGCCAAACACCTCGTCATCAATTTAGTGACGCATATGATATTGTCCCTATCATATAATTAATATAAAGACTTTAATGAATTGTGTCAAGTTGCCAAACACCTCGTCATCAATTTAGTGACGCATATGATATTGTCCTTATCATATAATTTTTGATATAAAGACTTTAAAGAATTGTATCAAGTTGCCAAACACCTCGTCATCAATTTAGTGACGCATATGATATTGTCCCTATCATATAATTAATATAAAGACTTTAATGGATTGTGTCAAGTTGCCAAACACCTCGTCATCAATTTAGTGACGCATATGATATTGTCCTTATCATATAATTTTTGATATAAAGACTTTAAAGAATTGTATCAAGTTGCCAAACACCTCGTCATCAATTTAGTGACGCATATGATATTGTCCCTATCATATAATTAATATACAGACTTTAATGAATTGTGTCAAGTTGCCAAACACCTCGTCATCAATTTAGTGACGCATATGATATTGTTTGTTATATAATCGCAAACAAATTCTTTAATAAAACGATGCATTTATGTATTTTTGATTTGAAAATTTGGTATAACTCCAATTACTCAGGTATGATCCAATTCAAGGACATTGCCAGGTAGGGAGTTTGACTGGGGCGGTACATCTCTCAAATAATAACGGAGGTGTCCCAAGGCCAGCTCAGTGCGGACAGAAACCACACATAGAGCAAAAGGGCAAATGCTGACTTGATCTCGGTGTTCAGTACACACAGGGACAGCAAAAGCTCGGCCTATCGATCCTTTTGGTTTAAAGAGTTTTTAACAAGAGGTGTCAGAAAAGTTACCATAGGGATAACTGGCTTGTGGCGGCCAAGCGTTCATAGCGACGTCGCTTTTTGATCCTTCGATGTCGGCTCTTCCTATCATTGTGAAGCAAAATTCACCAAGCGTTGGATTGTTCACCCATGCAAGGGAACGTGAGCTGGGTTTAGACCGTCGTGAGACAGGTTAGTTTTACCCTACTAATGACAAAACGTTGTTGCGACAGCATTCCTGCGTAGTACGAGAGGAACCGCAGGTACGGACCAATGGCACAATACTTGTTCGAGCGAACAGTGGTATGACGCTACGTCCGTTGGATTATGCCTGAACGCCTCTAAGGTCGTATCCGTGCTGGACTGCAATGATAAATAAGGGGCAATTTGCATTGTATGGCTTCTAAACCATTTAAAGTTTATAATTTATTTTATAAACGACAATGGATGTGATGCCAATGTAATTTGTAACATAGTAAATTAGGAGGATCTTCGATCACCTGATGCCGCGCTAGTTACATATAAAAGCATTATTTAATACAATGACAAAGCCTAGAATCAATTGTAAACGACTTTTGTAACAGGCAAGGTGTTGTAAGTGGTTGAGCAGCTGCCATACTGCGATCCACTGAAGCTTATCCTTTGCTTGATGATTCGATAAATAAATGATTTTTTCCTGTAGCCAAACACCTCGTCATCAATTTAGTGACGCATATGATATTGTCCCTATCATATAATTAATATAAAGACTTTAATGGATTGTGTCAAGTTGCCAAACACCTCGTCATCAATTTAGTGACGCATATGATATTGTCCCTATCATATAATTAATATAAAGACTTTAATGAATTGTGTCAAGTTGCCAAACACCTCGTCATCAATTTAGTGACGCATATGATATTGTCCCTATCATATAATTTTTGATATAAAGACTTTAAAGAATTGTATCAAGTTGCCAAACACCTCGTCATCAATTTAGTGACGCATATGATATTGTCCCTATCATATAATTAATATACAGACTTTAATGAATTGTGTCAAGTTGCCAAACACCTCGTCATCAATTTAGTGACGCATATGATATTGTCCTTATCATATAATTTTTGATATAAAGACTTTAAAGAATTGAATCAAGTTGCCAAACACCTCGTCATCAATTTAGTGACGCATATGATATTGTCCCTATCATATAATTAATATAAAGACTTTAATGGATTGTGTCAAGTTGCCAAACACCTCGTCATCAATTTAGTGACGCATATGATATTGTCCCTATCATATAATTAATATAAAGACTTTAATGAATTGTGTCAAGTTGCCAAACACCTCGTCATCAATTTAGTGACGCATATGATATTGTCCTTATCATATAATTTTTGATATAAAGACTTTAAAGAATTGTATCAAGTTGCCAAACACCTCGTCATCAATTTAGTGACGCATATGATATTGTCCCTATCATATAATTAATATAAAGACTTTAATGGATTGTGTCAAGTTGCCAAACACCTCGTCATCAATTTAGTGACGCATATGATATTGTCCTTATCATATAATTTTTGATATAAAGACTTTAAAGAATTGTATCAAGTTGCCAAACACCTCGTCATCAATTTAGTTTTTTTTTTTTTTTTTTTCTTTAGCGTGCGTTTATTTATTTAAAATCTGTCCTAGTGGACAATAATTAAATGGTTTTGCGGGGGAACATTAGCTTAAGGGATACTATTGTACATGTATTTGTGGCGGGTTTATATGTGTTGTCTATTGTTGTGGAAGATCGAGAGGGTGTCTCCTCATGAGACGTCTGCTTGTTTGGCTATTGTCTAACAGGTTGGTGGCGAGGTGGTTAGGGTGGTTTTCGAGCCTTTTCAGGTATCTCTCGCTGAGCCTGGAGATTTCATCAGCGACTTGTGGGATTCCAAGTTCCCTATGTATGGCGACATTCTCGTGGTAGGGATGCGCATTACAGGCAATTCTCAAGCACCTATTCTGGAACCGCTGTATACGCAGGCGATTCGTGTGGCTTGCCGTGCCCCATAGCTGTATCCCGTAGGTCCAGATGGGCTTGAGAATTGCCTTGTACACCAGGATTTTGTGGTTCTGCCTTAGCTTGGACCCTCTCCCAATAAGCCAATGCATCTGCCTCAGACGCGCATCGGCCTGTATGCGTTTGCTGACGATGTGGGGACGCCAAGTGAGCCTGCGGTCCAGGGTAAGTCCTAGGTACTTGGGTGCGGGTGCGTTGGGAATGATGACTCCGTTTAGCGTGACCGGTGGGCAGTCTCCTCTCCTTAGTGCAAATGTTGTTTGGGTAGATTTTTCCGCGTTCACTACGATGTTCCACCTGCTGAGCCAGGGATGTAGCGCGTCCATTTGCCTTTGGATTGTTTCGGAGGCTTCTCGTGGGTCGGATGAGGAGGCGAGGAAAGCCGTGTCATCTGCATAAGTCGCTATAGTTAGGTTCCTGGAGGGATTATGGGAAGGTCTGCGGTGTAAAGGGTGTACAGTATTGGTCCGAGCACACTGCCTTGCGGAACTCCAGCTCTGATCAGTCTGGGTAGGCTTATTGCACTTCCGCATCTGACTTGGAATGCTCTTCCCTCAGTGTAGGATTTGAGGAGGGTAAAATGGGGCTTGGGAGGTAGGATTTGAGTTTATGGAGGAGTCCAGGATGCCAAACTCTGTCGAATGCCTGCTTCACGTCGAGCATTACAGCGCAGCAGTATTTCTTTTGCTCGAATGCCTCGAGGATCCGTTCGACTAGCCGGTGGCATTGCTCTGGTGTTCCGTGGGAGCGCCTGAAGCCAAACTGGTGATCGGGGATCAAACCAGCCTCATCCAGTACTGGCAATACTCTGCGCAAAAATACTCTTTCGAGTATTTTGGAGAGGATTGCCAGCAAACTAATCGGACGATAGGAGGCGAGATTGGCTTCAGGCTTACCAGGCTTGAGGAGGACAATAACCTCTGCTCTTTTCCACTCTTCCGGGAAGTACCCTAGCCGGAAGCAGCTGTTGTAAATGCTGGCCAGCATTTGTGTGCAGCGGGATGGGAGCATTTTTAGGGCCGCCGCATCTATACGATCCAGGCCTGGAGATTTGTTGTTCTTCAGTAGAGCAATCTCCTGCGCAACTTCCTCAGGGTCGACTGGTTCCAACGGGGGACCGGGAGAGCTTGGGCTATTGAGAAACCGGGCTGTTTCAGCATGTTCTTCGGCAGTGCAGCAGTCGAACGGAGAGAAGGCGTTGTAAAGGTGTTCGGCGAAAGCTTCTGCTCTTTCAGCATCCGAAAGGCACCAGGATCCATCTGCTTTGCGCACTGCGGAAACCTTTTTGGCTGGTCGTTTAATGTGGCGGGTGACGTTCCACAGATTGTGGTCTGGGTCCCCGGGAGAGAGTTCCTCGAGGAATCTGAGGAAGGAGTCCTGGCGTAGGCTGGAGATCTTGTCCTTCAACTCCTTTGTGGCGTGATTGAGCGCTGTTTTGTCTCTTGGATTGCGCGTCAAGAACCAAACTCTCCTGAGACGCCTCTTCTCAGTCACGAGTGCCGCAATTTCCGGGGACCAGAGGTGGAGGTCCCTGCTAGGTGTTCTCGCAGTCTTTGGTGGCGGTGGGCTTGCGAATTCCGCAGCGTTTTGCATCTGCCTGGTGAGATTCCCGATAGCTTCATCAATGTTCCTGGGTGTGTTGAGGATGGGGTTCGGATTGACGGTGGAGAGCATCCAGGACGCGAACTTGGCGGCGTCGGTATATTTTCCAGTGAGCCTTCTGAGCGGGGTTTTCCTGAGGACTGGCGTGTTGATTAGCACGTTTATTGCACAGTGGTCTGACAGGAGATCAGCATTTGTTGTGCAGCTGATCTTCGCATGCCCTATGCCTTTCGACACAGCAAAGTCCAGTAGGTCTGGAGTCTTGAGGGGATTCGTTGGCCAGTGAGTGGGCTCGCCAGTGGAGTGGCAGTCCAGTCGGTGGCGTTGCAGGTACCCAAACAGAGTTTTCCCTTTGGGGTTGTTGGCGCGCGATCCCCACAAGAATGTTTGGCGTTATAATCTCCAGCTGCTATGAAGCGGGGCCCAAAATGCTCGAAGAACTCACTGAGGTGAGATGCTGTTATGCGGTATCTGGGGGGAAAGTAGACCGCTCCAATGTCTAAATCTCCTTGCGGGCTGACAATCCTGATGACAGGACATTGTGCCCAGTCTTGCTGAAACGCGGGCAGCTCTAGGTATTGAATACCGCTCCTGATGAGGATGGCTGCTCCACCGCGTGCTCTGCCAGAAAGGATGGTCTGCATGGATGAGGTCATATCCGCTGATATTAAAGTGGGATCTGGGGAGAAGTGGGTTTCGGCTACGAGTAGGATATCGATCTGGTGGGTCTTCAGATGGTGCTCGACTATGGCCTTGCTGTTCTGCCAGGCCGTTCGCATTCCAGACGACTAGGTGGAGCTTTAGTTGCATGACTTGCTGTTGAGAATGGTGGCCACCAGCTGTGTCATCTGGGTGAACATGCGCTCCATCATCCTTTCCATCATTCCTTCCATGCGAGCGAACATCGCTTCCTATCTGACCGGAGTGTGGGGTTTCTGTTTGGGTTTGGGACTGGGGTTGTGGGATTCTGCGGTGCTGCGTGCACTCCGTTGAGGGCGTTCTCGGTAGCTCCTGGCCAGAGGTGACGTTTGGTGATGCCACGGGCGGCGCCTTGTTAGCATTAGCGACGGGGCCTTGTTTTCGGAGCAGCGAGTGCTTTGGCCCTTTTGTATGCAGGGCATCCCTTGAAAGACGCAGGATGGTCCGCCTGGCAGTGGAAGCAGCACGCTTTGTCGGTCCTCCCTCTTCTCACATGCCCTCGATTCGTGAGGGCCTCCACACTTTACACATCGGTATTCCAAGGAAGCAGTAACGCTGTGTATGACCGAATCCTTGGCACCTGAAGCATTGAGGCACGTCGTTGGAACTTCTGCGGCGGTTCAATGGTTACTACCGACCTGCAGATCCGCTTGACTTGGTAGACGGTCTTTGTTTGTTGCTGGAAGCTCCAGTTTGGCGAAGAATATTCCCAGCGGTTCTTTAGTTCTTCTGCCAATGGGATTGGTGCAGATCTCTAAACAGCGTGCCCTTGTCTGCGAAGGTCTTCAATGATTTCCTCACGATCGGTGGAGTGGTGGAGTCCTTTGATGACAACCTTGTATGCACGTTCATCTTTCGGCTGGAAAGTCCGATGCCTCTTGTTTTGGGCCACAAGTTGGAGACGCAGAGCTGTATAGGACTCTTTGTCCGGCATCATGACACGTACGTTGTTGCCATTCCACGGTCTTGTAAGGTAAAATTGTTCTTCGGGCCTACAAGAGTCGTGATCAATCTGACGAGTGCCGAGATGTTGGTCACATCGGGGATAAAAATCGGAGGTGGCTTGATGGTCTTCGGGGGGCTTTGGTTTCTCGGGGGTCTTGGGCTTGAATCGTCTTTAGGTCCGGGTTCGTCATCAGAGCTCTCTTGGTCGTACTCGTCTTCTTCGGTCGAGAGTAAAGCGAAGGCGTTGTTGGCGAGCTTCTTGCGCAGAGCTGCGCTAGTGCTTGGCTTATCTTCCAGCTCCTCTCCTGTGCTTTCTTTGCCGGTTTTCGCTTTATCTCGCCCGGCTCTGTATGCGAGGTGCTTCCCTCGCTGCTGGAGCTGCTCTTGCGTGTTCTCAGAGCCTTTTTGCGTGGTGTTGTTCCAAGCTTGTGGGTGGCGGGGGGCCTGCAGTCCATCTTCTCCAAAGTTGATAAGGAGTGAGGAGGGGGGGGGGGGGGGGAAGCTGGGCACCGTAAGCCGGTGAGCCAGGCAGCACGTGGCTGCTGCTTTGCAATTATACGCGCTGCTTCGAGCACTGGGTTTTTTGCGCTGATAACACGCACCTCGGGTTGCGATGGTGTTAGTGCGAGACGTTAGGTACGTTGGCTGGGCCAATCAAAACGCGCGACAAGATCAGCGACGCGAAGTGGCTGGGCACAAGTAACGGACTTACAACTGGAACAATTTGCTAACAATTTGCTAACAATTTGCTGTCGATCCGCAGGCACGTCTGCACTCGTCGAGTGTTCGATCGCGACTGATCAATTTTAGTGACGATATGATATTGTCCCTATCATATAATTAATAAGACTTTAAATGATGTGTCAAGTTGCCAAACACCTCGTCATCAATTTAGTGACGCATATGATATTGTCCTTATTATATAATTATATAAGACTTTAAGAATTGTTCAAGTTGCCAACACTCGTCATCAATTTAGTGACGCATATGATATTGTCCTATCATATAATAATATACAGACTTAAATGAATTGTTCAAGTTGCCAAACACCTCGTCATCAATTTAGTGACGCATATGATATTGTCCTATCAATAATTTGAATAAAGACTTAAGATGTATCAAGTTGCCAAACCCTCGTCAATCATTTAGTGACGCATATGATATGTCCTT
>NW_022611251.1:0-20155 GCF_004382195.2 Drosophila sechellia
GTGGGGCACAACTTCCGCAAGCGTTGATGCGCGCGAATGCACATTCGTTTGCTATTTCCGCGCGCACACTAGCCTTGAATTCAACGATGAATTCATCGAAAGACTCGCTCATTTCACTGCCAATTTCGTCGAAGTCCAATTCCTCAGTTCTGTATGCAGAATTGAAGGCACTTTGCAGCTCATCAATATGCTCCAAGCCTCACGTAGAGTGGATTCGTCGTATCCGCTAGCGTCTCATTAGAAAGCGACGTTTGTAGCCTCTGCAACTGCTGAACAGCGCATTGGCTTTGCGCTTCAAAAAGGTCACCCTGTTTTTTCACCTTCAGCGGGCATCGCAACAAATCGCTTTTTCGGTTCAGCGGGAAGATGAGCACAAAATAGAGCCGAAATGCAAGCGGGTCAATGCACGTAGCTATATGTAGCATGTTTGTATATACGCAATGCAGCTCGCTTAAACACAGCACTATCACCGAAATTTCACTAACTTGTCCAACCGATTGCGCTTTAATGATTATAAGGATTTATTTATAAACGCGATAGTGCAGTAAATTAATGTATGCAAATTAACACTGATCACGTGGGTCACTCAATGTTGAGCTATTGAGCTTTTTCATAGCTGTTGAGAATAAAAAAACCGAAAAGTTTGTTTTTACTACGACGTTTTATTTGCGAAATAGCGATAGCGACAATAAGTAAGTAACTCTTTTCCGAAGCACGACGAATTTGCAACTGGCGGGCAGGCAGCCGAAATGCAGCGCCAAGCTTAGCGTAGGTAGCTAACAACAACAAAGGAATGAGCGCCGCACAGATAAATGCGTGCGAGAGCAGCGGTTTTGCACTATGGGCATGCTACTGCTAATTGGCTTAAATATTAACAAGTTGACATTAGTCTACTGCCAATTTGGCGGCTGCATGACCAACAAGGAACAATATCATATGCGTCACTAAATTGATGACGAGGTGTTTGGCAACTTGACAAACAATCCTTAAAGCTTTATATTAATTTATAGGGACAATATCATATGCGTCACTAATTGATGACGAGGTGTTTGGCAACTTGATACAATTCTTTAAAGTCTTATAATCAAAATTATATGATAAGGACAATATCATATGCGTCCTAAATTGATGACGAGGTGTTTGGCAACTTGAACACAATCATTAAAGTCTTTAATTAATTATATGATAGGGACAATATCATATGCGTCACTAAATTGATGACGAGGTGTTTGGCAACTTGACACAATTCTTAAAGTCTGTATATTAATTATATGATAGGGACAATATCATATGCGTCACTAAATTGATGACGAGGTGTTTGGCAACTTGATACAATTCTTTAAAGTCTTTATATCAAAAATTATATGATAAGGACTATATATGCGTCACTAAATTGATGACGAGGTGTTTGGCAATTGATACAATTCTTTAAAGTCTTTATATCAAAAATTATATGATAAGGACAATATCATATGCGTCACTAAATTGATGACGAGGTGTTTGGCAACTTGACACAATTCATTAAAGTCTGTATATTAATTATATGAAGGGACAATATCATATGCGTCACTAAATTGATGACGAGGTGTTTGGCAACTTGATACAATTCTTTAAAGTCTTTATATCAAAAATTTATGATAAGGACAATATCATATGCGTCACTAAAATTGATGACGAGGTGTTTGGCAACTTGACACAATTCATTAAAGTCTTTATATTAATTATATGATAGGGACAATATCATATGCGTCACTAAATTGATGACGAGGTGTTTGGCAATTGATACAATCTTAAAGTCTTTATATAATTATATGATAGGGACAATATCATATGCGTCACTAAATTGATGACGAGGTGTTTGGCAACTTGACAAATCTTTAAAGTCTTTATATTAATTATATGATAGGACAATATCATATGCGTCACTAAATTGATGACGAGGTGTTGTGCAACTTGATACAATTCTTAAAGTCTGTATATTATTATATGATAGGGACAATATCATATGCGTCACTAAATTGATGACGAGGTGTTTGGCAACTTGATACATTCTTTAAAGTCTTTATATCAAAATTATATGATAGGAATATACATATGCGTCACTAAATTGATGACGAGGTGTTTGGCAACTTGATACAATTCTTTAAAGTCTTTATATCAAAAATTATATGATAAGGACAATATCATATGCGTCACTAAATTGATGACGAGGTGTTTGGCAACTTGACACAATTCATTAAAGTCTTTATATTAATTATATGATAGGGACAATATCATATGCGTCACTAAATTGATGACGAGGTGTTTGGCAACTTGATACAATTCTTTAAAGTCTTTATATCAAAATTATATGATAAGGACAATATCATAGCGTCACTAAATTGATGACGAGGTGTTTGGCAACTTGACACAATCCATTAAAGTCTTTATATTAATTATATGATAGGGACAATATCATATGCGTCACTAATTGATGACGAGGTGTTTGGCACTTGATACAATTCTTAAAGTCTTTATATCAAAATTATATGATAAGGACAATATCATAGCGTCACTAAATTGATGACGAGGTGTTCGGCAACTTGACACAATCCATTAAAGTCTTTATATTAATTATATGATAGGGAAATATCATATGCGTCACTAAATTGATGACGAGGTTGTTTGGCAACTTGATACAATTTTAAAACCTTAGCAGTACTCCCACCAATAAGCTTGTGACAGCTGATCAAAAAGCTTACTCGAAAAACTTACTCGTAAGTTCGCCTTCAGCACGTGCTAAGTGGAAAATTCCCAACAATTAATTGTTAATTACTTCCAAACCGCTTGTTTATAACACACGAAAATTAGCACACGACTTTCGCGGAGCACTAATTCACCGATTTTATTACTTTCCAAACACGGAAAACCAAGTTCTTCGCAATCTGTACACGAGCGCAACGAAAACACGTCCGTCGTTAATCCATTCATGCGCGTCACGCGTAGATAGGGACAGTAGGAATCTCGTTAATCCATTCATGCGCGTCACTAATTAGATGACGAGGCATTTGGCATTTTTTTTTTTTTTTGATCGCGGAGGTATGGAAATCTATCGAAAGATACTAGGTCTGTCAACACTTCAGTTTCCTAGCATGCACGATTCATTGCTCTATCTGAACCGAAGTTCCGCAACGCCTACGTACTAAAACCATCCTCATAGCCAATTTATATATTACCATTATTTGCGATGTTTATGCCTTTATTGATGTTATGCCAAGACAGCAAGCAAATGTTTTGAACCAAACGTTTTAGCTAAGTCCAATCTCGGGAAAACCCGCTCAGGTACATGAACTGTTTAAAACAACCGAGACTGCCTCTCATAACCTGGACGCTAATGATATGACTATCATATTTGCTGAGGAGACCCTTCGCTATCAATCTTTTAACGGATTGACCACTCCAGATCCCCCTCCAGTTCAGGGTGCAGAATGGAATTCAATGTCACCTGCGGCTTCGAATCTGCGACGCAACTCAGTTCGTATGTCCGGTCTGTCGTATCTATTGATTTTGCGCTGGTGTGCATCATCCATAGAGTGTCCGTCTGTCACAATTTGTATGTCGATCACATCAATGTGATTTTGTCGTAGTGCCACCAGGTCTGGTTTATTAAGACCGGATTCGCACTGCAGACTTGGTTCAACAAGACTACGCAGCCTCTCTCCTCAAGTCCCCGCTTGATTCGATTTACTACGCAGTTGTGTCTAGCTATGCGCCTCCCATGCGATCGGTAACATTTTTGCATAATATGGTTTGTTGTTTCGGGAGCGTCACATCCTGCACGACACTGTCGTTCCAATTCGTGCCTTCCCCTTGTAGTACGAGACTTCGTGGGTAGGGCATTTATCCGCAGACGAATACCGTCTATTATTCCTTTCCTGTTAGTAAACGCGTGGGTTGATTAACCCACCCGTGTTGCGGGCCCCAATGGCCTGCTTCACGGAGTCCGCTACCATCAACTGAGAGGTACAATTTGTTCGCCCAATATTTTTCTATTGCCGGACGCGATAACAATTCATTTTGTTCTGCTAATAATCTATCTCGGCCCGTTGTTTTCTGCTTCGAGGAAAGAGCTGGCTACCTCGTTTTGCGTGAGGTGAGGCCATTTAATATTACTCAAACGTCTTAGCCTTAACATTGGAGCTACCCATCTAAGTGATGGAATTCCGAGACCTCCACTTTTGGGGGTGCGTAATGAATGCTATCGTATATCCAGCGGAAGATTTAGCCATCTTCGCACATAGTATCGTATTAGTTTGTCAGTTTTTCGTAGGATGCCTATCGCCACACTCCAAGGGCTAACTTGTGATAGAGCTGTGGATAAGGACAGTCCTAAGGGCGAACATCCTCTGTTGTGGTTTGAGGGGGCCTTTGTCAATCTTTGTAGCTTCGGACCAATGTCCTCGGCCGGATTGCATCGAACCCTCCCGGTTGCAGTGAAGTTGATGCCTAAGTACTTCCACTCGTCCGTTCGCTTCAATGATGGAATCTCCCTTGAGCCTACGTAAAAGCTCTGTGCCTCTAGCACGGTACACTTCTGTTTCGGCTGGCCCTTAATGCCAACGGTAAAACATTTGTCGGCATTAAGTTTGAGGCCGACGAGAGATAGAAAATCCAACGTTCTGTCCAACAATACTTGAAGTCCCATTCGAGTTTCAGCAAATAGTACCAAATCATCTGCAAACGCGGCCGCGTTAGTAATGGCATTTCCGACTCTGGCACCAATTTCGCGGGTAGGTTTCTAAGTAACCTGTCCATTACCAAGTTAAATAGAATAGGAGACAAAGGGTCACCCTGCTTCACTCCTCTAGCAGGGACGAATTCCTCTGAACTCCAACCGTCCCCATTGAGACTGGTACCGCCACCCTCGTACGTATTCTGTACGTAGTCAACGAAGCCCTTTGGCGCACCATAAGCACGTAAGGTGTCATATATAGATGCATGCGATAAAGAATCGAATGCCTTGCTTACATCTAAATTTGCAATGTAGCAAGATCTAAAGTGCTTATGCTATGCCTCAAGACTAATGTCAACTATCGTCGCGTTATCGGCACATCCGTCGGTAGGTAAGAAGCCCCGCTGGCGCGGGTCCCAATTGATTGATGAGTTCAACCGGGTTGCCAATATTGCATTTAGCTGTCTTACCAGGACTGAAGGACCGATATTGGACGAAAGTCTTGCGGTCGCTTCGCCGTCACCGTCTTCGCGGATGAAGACGGTTCTGGCCAGTCGGATAGAGTGTGGTAGATTGCCGCACCATAGAATTAGGTTCATTATTCGCAACATAATACCTGACGGCACCTCCCTGGCTGTTTTTGGAGTTATCCGTCAGGCCCCGGAGATGAAGATAATGAGATTCTTGATGCCCGAAGGTCGTGCTCTGTAATAGCAGACCAAACCCTCTCAGCGAGTGATCCATTTGTATCACTTCTCTACTGCAAGAGCTTGGGCTAGGCTGAGTCATTACTTCTCTCCAGTAAGGAACCATTACTTCTTGGCTTGGCATTACCGACTCATCAGTTCCATTTAGCAAGGACTTGATGCATCTTCCTTTATGCTTATCCCAGTTACGCTGGACGACAGCATACTGCTGCCTTCTGCTTTCTTCCTATTTCGAGGCCTCGAGGAGGTCTCGTCAGAGTGTGACGTACACCTGTGCGGAAAAATTCCTAGGAGATATAGCGATAAGCATTGGAGAGTGGTTTCCTTTCCCTCGAGCTCTGCCCTGTCAATGATCGTTTGTAGCTCTTGGGCTCTCCATTTGGAATGGCATTCTACGGGGCTATACCCACGCAGTGTCCGCAAAATTTCCCTGTTCGACTGTTCGAAGGGTGTGATTGGAGTTGTTTCTGATGTTGTTACTTGGTGGTTTTGCTCACTTCTACTAGGGCGGCGCCTTATGGTTAGATTTGCAACTTCCGGGACGAGAGCTGATTGCCTTCTTATCTGCTCTATTTTCTCCTTATAATCGCCCCTTTGTCTTAGCTTTTTGATGGCTTCGACGCTGCGGTTTGCAAAATACACCCGCTAGTTTGCTTGTTTATGTGTTTATGTCCATTTGCTGTGAGCTCAACCTCCTTTCTCGCCATCATCCACTTCTCTTCCTCACTCCACCTTGCCTTTATATCGACACGTCGACGTTCTTCATCAAGTTCGTCTGGGTGCCGAGATCGCATGTGAACACCGAGTCCTCTCTTGCTGTTAAAGGACCGGCCACATACTGTGCAGGGTACCCTAGATAGAGTAGCCGCTGCGTTTGGTTCATATTGGTCCTCCGGGAAGATGTCCACGGAGGGTCGGGTCGTCATCAGATTGCGTAAATTGCTCCGAGGCTCGTTATTTCTATTTGTAGTTCCAATATGAATAAATTTCCTCTGGGGACCAACCCATCGGAAAGTTTTTGCCGCTCAAATTAGCTGCTAAACAAGTTTAGCATTACCGGGACCACCACGAGGAGGTTTTGAGTCGACTTGAGTAAAGGAAGACTTGTGAGTTACAGAGTAAAATTCCCCTTCCGCACACCATATGATATGACTTACGAATTACAGAAAAATACTCCCCTCTGCTCGCATTACCCCTGATCACCCTTAAGAGAGTCATAGTTATCCCGCCGTTGACCCGCGCTTACTTGAATTTCTTCACTTTGACATTCAGAGCACTGGGCAGAAATCACATTGTGTCAACACCCGCTAGGGCCATCACAATGCTTTGTTTTAATTAGACAGTCGGATTCCCCAAGTCCGTGCCAGTTCTGAATTGATTGTTAATTGATAATCGTTATAATTGATAAGAACTAATTGGTTTAACCCAAATAGTATTCTTAAAATTTTAGCAAGAAAGTTCCACAATTGGCTACGTAACTAAACTATCCGGGAAACAAGTAACTAACATAAATGCTAGAAACTCTAATTTACCCAGAACGAGCACATAAACCATGTTATTGTTTCCCAATCAAGCCGACTATCTCAATCTTCAGAGCCAATCCTTATCCCGAAGTTACGGATCTAATTTGCCGACTTCCCTTACTACATTATTCTATCGACTAGAGACTCTTCACCTTGGAGACCAGCTGCGGATATTGTACGGCCTGTTGAGAAGTTTGCGTGCCACCATAAATTTTCAAGGTCCGAGGAGAAAATATCGACACAACAGTATATGTCATGCTCTTCTAGCCCATCTACCATATCTCTCTGCGAAAGACTTCCATGGTAGTTACGGCTATAAAACAGAAAAGAAAACTCTTCCGATATCTCTCGACGGCTTCTTTATGGTCGTTCCTGTTGCCAGGATGAGCACGAGGCCCATATTTAATAACAAACGGATACTCAACAGGTTACGGAATTGGAACCGTATTCCCTTTCGTTCAAAATTATTCAAGTGTATTATATTCGCTTGTTTATATAGTTAGGCATTTTTGTTTACTTGAAAATTTTCGGCTTTCGCCTTGAACTTAGGACGACTAACTCGTGATCAACCACTGTTCACACGAAACCCTTCTCCACTTCAGTCCTCCAAGGTCTCATTCGATTATTTGCTACTACCACCAAGATCTGTACCAATGGCAGCTCCATGCAGGCTTACGCAACACTTCTACGCATACCATTGTACTTCTACTCACTAAGTTTCAAAATTTATATCACAAGTAATATAAATCATCTACTTTAGCGTAATGTATAGGTATACAACTTAAGCGCCATCCATTTTAAGGGCTAGTTGCTTCGGCAGGTGAGTTGTTACACACCTTAGCGGATTTCGACTTCCATGATCACGTCCTGCTGTTTAAGACAACGCCTTTCATGGTATCTGCATGAGTTTTTAATTTGGGCACCGTAACATTACGTTTGGTTCATCCACAGCGCCAGTTCTGCTTACCAAAAGTGGCCCACTGGGCACATTATATCATAACTTGAACTTATATAGAAAGTTAAGGTTCTTACCCATTTAAAGTTTGAGAATAGTTAAGATCGTTTCGACCCTAGGCCTCTAATCATTCGCTTTACCAGATAAGATTATTTTATATAATATTAAAATGCACCAGCTATCCTGAGGGAAATTCGGAAGGAACCAGCTACTAGATGGTTCGATTGGTCTTTCGCCCTATACTCAATTCTGACAATCGATTTGCACGTCAGAACTGTTTCGGTTTCATCAGGGTTTCCCTGACTTCAACCTGATCAAGTATAGTTCACATCTTTCGGGTCACAGCATATATGCTCAGGTACGTTCAGTTAGAGGCATAAATAATATAAATATACATTATACATAACTATATAGAACGCCCGGGATTGTGTTAATTAGCTATAAATAGCTAAAAAACTAATCCATTATTAGTCAAGTTAATTAGCTATTAGGTTTACATCCCAATAACTTGCACATATGTTAGACTCCTTGGTCCGTGTTTCAAGACGGGTCCCGAAGGTATCCTGATCTTTCGCATTGTTAATCATACAAGAGCATATAATAAACACAAAAATCAATGATAATTATGCCATTATATAATTCCGAAAAATTAACGCTCTGTAATAATATAAATCTATCAGCACTTTATCAATTAATAACATTTATTCTGTGTTAAAATGCAAGCAATTTAATTGGAATAAACTATAAGTTATATTTTATGATAAATTTGGGATATGCTAATAGATTACAATGTCTTATATGGAAAAATGCACATTATTCTTAATAATATTATTTAAATATTACAATTTTAATGATGAATTTTCCATAACGGATATTCAGGTTCATCGGGCTTACTCTAAGCAGTTTCACGTACTGTTTAACTTCTATTCAGAGTTCTTTTCAACTTTCTCACGGTACTTGTTTACTATCGGTCTATGGTTATATTTGTTTTAGATGGAGTTTACAACCTTAGTGCTGCACTATCAAGCAACACGACTCTTTGGAAACATATTAGCATCATTAACGTTATACGGGCTGGCACCTCTATGGGTAATGGCTCATTTAAGAAGGATTAAATCATTAATTTCTCATATAGAATATTGACGCTCCATACACTGCATCTCAATTTGCATATAGACAAGTGACTTAGTGCTGAACTGTTTTTTTTCGCTCGCCGCTACTAAGAAAATCTTGTTAGTTTCTTTTCCTCTAATTAATATGCTTAAATTCAGGGGGTAGTCCATATGAGTTGAGGTTGTATATATAATATTTTTTGCCATAAATTCTTTATATTAATGATAAACATCAATTAATTCGTTATAAATAGTTCAATAGTTCTTGTAGCAAAGTCATTTTTATCATTTAACGAACCAACGAAGAATAATAACAAACCAAGATTTTTCTTTTTCCGAATATTTAGATTTAGATGAAATTTTAATTTTTTATGCTAGATTTCTCAGTATTATTTGATTGAAAAGAAATATTTCTCTTCGTTTTTCACATTCAAATGTGAGATAATGTTTTTATTTCTTTTTAATATTATGATAAATATTATTTAATCCAATAATATACCATATGCTTAAAAATTTATAAACATTAATTAGATAGTCTTACACCTCAACATATGTAGTCCAAGCAGACTATAATTAATTAAGTAATAAGCATGGACTGCGATATGCGTTCAAATGTGATGTTCATGTGTCTGCAGTTACACGATGACGCACAGTTTGCCTGCGTTCTTCATGACCATGAGCGAGTGATCCACGCTTAGAGTTTTATATTCATTTTATATAATGTCATATTGTTTTTATTGAAAGAATTAAATCACATTTTACTGGCATATATCAATTCCTTCAATAATTTATTTTTATACCTAAATAAATGTTGGAATGTTTAGTTTCATATAAGATTTGTATATATATTGGTTATGGTTTGCTATTTTGGGTGAACATACTGCAAATTTATATAAAATTACTGATGGATGACAGGTACAACATTGTATATTTTAGGTTGTTGCATTAGCCAAGTATGCTCATAAATAGATGAACAATACATATTCGAACGCGTGTATTTATGGTCCATATACAACACCTTATTTTGATTAAACATTCAAATTATTTTTATTTAATTCGATTTACTTTCGATTTAGTTTAGTTTCTTGATTTCATTTTCGAGAATTTGTTTTTATAGGAAGCGTTGTTGTAGTAAGTATGCCAAATACGCACAGCAATTAATAATGTTAAGTCTTTTTATGAGGTTGCCAAGCCCACATATAAATAAAGCCATTTATTTTATTTTGACTTTAACTTTTGATTCGTGGAATATTTTGTATATTTTTATTTTGGTAATTGTATTTATTTGTATTATAAAATATTTATTAAGATAAGGATATTATACAATATGATCTTCGCAGGTTACTACGGAACCTTGTTAGACTTTTACTTCCTTAAATAATCAGTTCGGTCACTTTTGCGAAACAACGTAACCGCAAGGCGTCACAGTGATCACTGGAGACCTCATAATAATTATCGGTGTAGCGACGGGCGTGTGTACAAGGGAGGGACGTATAATGCGAGTTAATGATCACCTTACTGGGAATTCAAGTTCATGTGAAGTTTCAGTTACAATCCAAGCATGAAGTGGTTCAGCGGTTTACCCGGACTTCGGTCTAGGAATACACGTTGATACTTTCTTGTAGCGCGCGTGCAGCCAGGACATTAAGGGCATACAGACTGTTATTGTCATCTCATTATTGCTAGACGCATTTGTCCATTTAAGAAGCTAGTGTCTTATAATGGGACAAACAACAGGTACGGCTCACTTACATAAACTTCAAACACATAACATTTTACTGCCACATGAATGAGGCTACAGTAGAATATCCTGAAGATTCTATTTAATATTTGAGTCTGTTCGTTATGGAATTAACAACAATCATCCAGAACTAAGAAGGCCATGCACCACCACTAGATTCGAGAAGAGCTATCAATCTGTCTTACACTTATGTTGGACTGGTAAGTTTTCCCGTGTTGAGTCAAATTAGCGCAGGTCCACTCCTGGTGGTGCCTTCGTCATTCCTTTAAGTTTAGCTTTGCACATACTTCCCCGGAGCCCAAAGCTTTGGTTTCCGGGAAGCGATGAGAGAGCATAAAAGTAGTACACCATTGCTAGCTGGCATCGTTTATGGTTAGAACTGGGCGGTATCTGATCGTTCGACTTAATTTCGTTCTTGATTAATGAAAATTTTGGCAATGCTTTCGCTTAAGTTAGTCTTACGACGGTCAAGAATTTACCTCTCGCGTCGTAATACTAATGCCAAACTGCTTCTTTAATCATTACTCTTGATTGAAAACCATGAAAGAGAACAGAGGTTTATTTCATTATCATGCACAGAATATTCAGGATTTGAAGCTGTTTAAGCATCTATTTGTTCAAAGTATAGTACGGCCAAATACACTCGTTTAGAGCATAGTGCAGGTTTTTAAATAGGAGGAACATATGAAAAATACAGTATTTAATCACATATAGAATACGGTAATACGCTTACATACATAAGGTATAGTATAACACATTGTAAGTTGTACTACGTATGAAGAAGTTAACTAGACGTTTTAACGCACAACTTTAATATAGCTATTGGAGCTGGAATTACGGGCTGTGGACCAGACTTGCCTCATTGGTCTTGTTAAGGATTTAAAGTGTACTCATTCCAATTACAGGGCTCGGATATGAGTTGTTTGTTATTTTTCGTCACTACCTCCCGAGCTGGGAGTGGGTAATTTACGCGCTGCTGCTTCCTTAGATGTGGTAGCCGTTTCTCAGGCTCCCTCTCCGGAATGAACCCTGATTCCCGTTACCCGTTTGCAACCATGGTAGTCTAGATACTACATCAAAGTTGATAGGGCAGACATTTGAAAGATCTGTCGTCGGTACAAGACCATACGATTGCATGTATCTAGAGTTCAACCATATACGATCTTGCGATCGTTGGTTTTAGCTAATAAAGCACATGTCCCATAAGGTTCATGTTTTAATTGCATGTATTAGCTCTAGAATTACAAGTTATCAAGTAACTGTTAACGATTAGGAACCTAACTGATATAATGAGCCTTTTGCGGTTTCACTTTTAATTGTGTGTACTTAGACATGCATGGCTTAATCTTTGAGACAAGCATATAATATGGCAGGATCACCAGAATATGTTTTTCCTTCATATTCCATTCATATTTTTTGAATCGAATAAGCAATATAATAGATATATAGATTTTTCACTTTATATAATTCCATGATTTTTATTATATTGAATAAAATTCAATATTTCGCTTTGGGTAAAATTTTAAATATATAATATAGTAAAAAATCTATTCGTTACGGCATTTTTATATAGCATTCGTAATCCATATTTCATTTTTAATTTATACTTGTTTTACCAATATAACAAGAATTTCATATAATTATTGTAATATATATGTTTCTATAATTTTATTTTTTATATAACATATTTCATTATAAATATCATTTTATTTCCAACATACATATTATTGTATCCACAATGTACAATTTTTGTTTAACCAATATAAATATTAAGTAATCATTTGCATTTTGAAGATAAATTTAAATTTATCTCTTTTCATATATTCTCTGGTATATATAACATAAACAAGGCATATGATAATATTTCACATTTAATATATAATTTTATATTTCTTTCATAAGAATCCATATTTGTATTATACCGTAACGATATAATAATCCAACTATACGGCAGGTAATAATTAATATTTGCCTGCTCCAAAATTAACGATAATATATGGAAACGATTTGTTATTCTATATATAATAGAAACTTGACTTTTGTTTCAACGATATATTAAAAGCGTATATTCCTATTATCCGGGAGCCAAGTCCGTGTTCTATAGAACTGAGAACAAATTTGTACGGATAATAATATACTTTATTTTATGTAACAATATAACATAATCGAAATAATATTTCGATAATGCGGGAGGTCGGCAACCACTGCTACTATAGTAGTTTTTGAACCCGCTGTCTCAAGCGGGTATTTTTCAATTCCGTTTGCCACAACATACGGTCTATTCTTTATATTAAGAGATTATAGAAATTTTTTTTTTTCCATTATTCATATATAATATGATTTTTTTTTTTTTATACATATAATAAATATTATTTTTATATGTTTATTATTTAATTTACTCATATAATTGCAAATTCATATGAATACATAGTTTTGAACAATATGAGAGGTGGCACCACTGCTACCTATAGTAGTTTTTTGAACCCTCTGTCGTAATTCCGGTCGTTTACACTACTATACCCTCTCACTATAATGGTTTTTCTATAATACTAAGAGAATTGGGAATATTCAGCATTTTTTTCCATATACTATAATAATTAACATTTTCATATGTATATTATTTAATTTATCATATAATTGCAAATCATATGAATACATAAGTTTTGAAATATGAGAGGTCGGCAACACTGCCTACTATAGTAGTTTTTGAACCTCTGTCGTAATTCGGTCGTTTACACTACTATCTTCACTATAATGGTTTTCTCTATAATATAAGAGATGTGGGAATATTAGCATTTTTTTTATACATATAATAATTATCATTTTCATATGTATATTATTTAATTTATCATATAATTGCCAAAATCATATGAATACATAAGTTTTGAACAATATGAGAGGTCGGCAACCACTGCCTACCTATAGTAGTTTTTGAACCCTCTGTCGTAATTCCGGTCGTTTACACTACTATACCTCTCACTTAATGGATTTTCTCTATAATACTAAGAGAATGTGGGAATATTAGCATTTTTTCCCTTATACATATAATAATTAACCATTTTCATATGTATATTATTTAATTTAATCATATAATTGCAAAATCATATGAATAATAAGTTTTGAACAATATGAGAGGTCGGCAACCACTGCTACTATAGTAGTTTTTGAACCCTCTGTCGTAATTCCGGTCGTTTACACTACTATACCTCTCACTATAATGGATTTTCTCTATAATACTAAGAGAATGTGGGAATATTTAGCATTTTTTCCCTTATAATATAATAATTAATCATTTTCATATGTATATTATTAATTTACTCATACAATTGCCAAATCATATGAATACATAAGTTTTGAACAATATGAGAGGTCGGCAACCACTGCCTACTATGTAGTTTTTTGAACCCTCTGTCGTAATTCCGGTCGTTTACACTACTATACCCTCTCACTTAAATGGCTTTTCTCTATAATACTAAGAGAATAGTGGATATCTCTGCATTTTTTCCCATATACATATAATAATTAACATTTTCATATGTATATTATTTAATTTAATCATAATTGCCAAAATCATATGATACATAAGTTTTGACAATATGAGAGGTCGGCAACCACTGCTACTATAGTAGTTTTTGAACCCTCTGTCGTAATTCCGTCGTTTACACTACTATACCTCTCACTATAATGGATTTTCTCTATAATACTAAGAGAATGTGGGAATATTTCGCATTTTTTCCCTTATACATATAATAATTAATCCATTTTCATATGTATATTATTTAATTTAATCATATAATGCCAAATTCATATGAATACATAAGTTTTGAACAATATGAGAGGTCGGCAACCACTGCCTACCTATAGTAGTTTTTGAACCCTCTGTCGTAATTCCGGTCGTTTACACTACTATAACCTCTCACTATAATGGATTTTCTCTATAATACTAAGAGAATGTGGGAATATTTAGCATTTTTTCCCTTATACATATATATTATATTTTCATATGTATATTTTTAATTTCTCATATAATGCAATTATATGATCATAAGTTTGAACATATGAGAGGTGGCCATGCCTATATAGTAGTTTTTGAACCTCTGTGTAATTCGGTGTTTACTTATCTCTACTATAGGACTCTTAATATAAAGAATGGGATTTTCAGTCTATAATATAATAATATGATATATTAGCATTTTTCTCATATATCATATAATAATTAAATATTTCATTGATATATTTTTTAATTTACTATAAAATCATATAAATACATAAGTTTGAAACAATATGCAGAGGTCGGCAACGGTCTTTCTATATACTAAGATAATATGGGATATTCATCATTTTTTCCCTTATACATATAATAATTAATCATTTCATATGTATATTATTTAATTTACTCGTATAATTGTCAAAATCCTATGAAACATAGAGAATACAATATGAGAGGTCGGCGCAACCATAATATAGTAGTTGATGAGAGGTGTTTGGCAACTTGACACAATTCATTAGCTTTATATTAATTAATGATAGGGACAATTATATCGTCATAATTGATGAGAGGTGTTTGGCAACTTGATACAATTCTTTAATCTTATATAAAAATTATATGATAACAATATATATGCGTCATAAATTGATGACGAGGTGTTTGGAACTTACAATCATTAGAGTTTAATTAATTATATGAAGGGACAATATAATATGCGTCACTAAATTGATGACGAGGTGTTTGGCAACTTGATACAATTCTTTAAAGTCTTTATATCAAAAATTATATGATAAGGACAATATCATATGCGTCACTAAATTGATGACGAGGTGTTTGGCAACTTGACACAATTCATTAAGTCTTTATATTAATTATATGATAGGGACATATCATATGCGTCACTAAATTGATGACGGAGGTGTTTGGCAACTTGATACAATTCTTTAAAGTCTTTATATCAAAAATTATATATAGGACAATATCATATGCGTCACTAATTGATGAGAGGTGTTTGGCAACTTGACCAATCCATTAAGTCTTTATATTAATTATATGATGGGACAATATCATATGCGTCACTAAATTGATGACGAGGTGTTTGGCACTTGATACAATTCTTAAAGTCTTTATATAAAAATTATATGATAGGGACAATATCATATGCGTCACTAAATTGATGACGAGGTGTTTGGCAACTTGACACAATTCATTAAAGTCTGTATATTAATTATATGATAGGGAAAATATCATATGCGTCACTAAATTGATGACGAGGTGTTTGGCAACTTGATACAATTCTTTAAAGTCTTTATATCAAAAATTATATGATAAGGACAATATCATATGCGTCACTAAATTGATGACGAGGTGTTTGGCAACTTGACACAATCCATTAAAGTCTTTATATTAATTATATGATAGGGACAATATCATATGCGTCACTAAATTGATGACGAGGTGTTTGGCAACTTGTACAATTCTTTAAAGTCTTTATATCAAAATTTATGATAGGAAATATCATATGCGTCACTAAATTGATGACGAGGTGTTTGGCAACTTGACACAATTCATTAAAGTCTTTATATTAATTATATGATAGGGACAATATCATATGCGTCACTAAATTGATGACGAGGTGTTTGGCACTTGACACAATCATTAAAGCTTTATATATTATATGATAGGGACAATATCATATGCGTCACTAAATTGATGACGAGGTGTTTGGCAACTTGATCAATTTTTAAAGTCTTATATCAAAATTATATGATAGGACATATCATATGCGTCACTAAATTGATGACGAGGTGTTTGGCAACTTGAACAATTCTTAAGTCTTTATATAATTATATGATAGGGACAATATCTATGCGTCACTAAATGATGACGAGGTGTTTGGCAACTTGATACAATTTTTAAAGTCTTTATATCAAAATTATATGATAGGACAATATCATATGCGTCACTAAATTGATGACGAGGTGTTTGGCAACTTGACACAATCATTAAGTCTTTATATAATTATATGATAGGACAATATCATATGCGTCACTAAATTGATACGAGGGTTTGGCATTACAATCTTAGTCTTTATATCAAAAATTATATGATAGGACAATATCATATGCGTCACTAAATTGATGACGAGGTGTTTGGCATTGACAATTCTTAAAGTCTTTATATTAATTATATGATAGGGACAATATCTATGCGTCCTAAATTGTGACGAGGTGTTTGGCAACTTGACACAATTATTAAGTCTTTATATTAATTATATGATAGGGAAAATCATTGCGTCACTAATTGATGACGAGGTGTTTGGAATTGACACATCTTAAATCTTTATATTAATTATATGATAGGACAATATCATATGCGTCACTAAATTGATGACGAGTGTTGCACTGATACAATCTTTAAGTCTTTATATAAATATATATAGGACAATATATATGCGTCACTAAATTGATGAGAGGTGTTTGGCACTTGACACAATCTTAAAGTTTTATATAATTATATGATAGGGACAATATCATATGCGTCACTAAATTGATGACGAGGTGTTTGCAACTTGACACAATCATTAAGCTTTATTAATTATATGAAGGGAAATATCATATGGTCACTAAATGATGAGAGTGTTTGCAACTTGATTCATTCTTTTTTATTAATTTTATGATAGGGCAATATCATATGCGTCACTAAATTGATGACGAGGTGTTTGCAACTTGCACATTTAAAGTTTAATTAATTATATATAGGACAATATTATGCTCACTATTGATGCGAGGTGTTGGCAACTTGATACAATTCTTAAGTCTTATATAAAAATTATATGATAAGGACAATATATATGCGTCATAAATGATGACGAGGTGTTGGCAATGACACAATCATTAAAGTCTTTATATTATTATATCATATGCGTCACTAATATAATTGATGCGTATAAATGATGACGAGGTGTTTGGCAACTTGACACAATTCTAAAGTCTATATAATTATATGATGACATATATACGTACTAAATGATGAGGTGTTGGCATTGACAATTCTTAAGTTTTTTAATTATTGATAGGCAATATCATATGCGTCATATTATGAGAGGTGTGGACTTGAACAATCATTAAAGTCTTTATTTTATATGATAGGGACAATATCATGGTCACTAATGATGAGAGGTGTTTGGCAACTTGAAAATCTTTAAAGTCTTTATAAAATATATGATAGGACAATATCATATGCGTCACTAAATTGATGACGAGGTGTTGGCAACTTGACACAATTCTTAAAGTCTTTATATAATTATATGATAGGGACATATCATATGCGTCACTAAATTGATGACGAGTTGCATTCATAGTTTATATATTATATATAGGACAATACATATGCGTAAAATTGATGAAGTGCTACAGGAAAAAATCATTTATTTATCGAATCATCAAGCAAAGGATAAGCTTCAGTGGATCGCAGTATGGCAGCTGCTCAACCACTTACAACACCTTGCCTGTTACAAAAGTCTTTACAATTGATTCTAGGCTTTGTCATTGTATTAAATAATGCTTTTATATGTAACTAGCGCGGCATCAGGTGATCGAAGATCCTCCTAATTTACTATGTTACAAATTACATTGGCATCACATCCATTGTCGTTATAAAATAAATTATAAACTTTAAATGGTTTAGAAGCCATACAATGCAAATTGCCCCTTATTTATCATTGCAGTCCAGCACGGATACGACCTTAGAGGCGTTCAGGCATAATCCAACGGACGTAGCGTCATACCACTGTTCGCTCGAACAAGTATTGTGCCATTGGTCCGTACCTGCGGTTCCTCCGTACTACGCAGGAATGCTGTCGCAACAACGTTTTGTCATTAGTAGGGTAAAACTAACCTGTCTCACGACGGTTCTAAACCCAGCTCACGTTCCCTTGCATGGTGAACAATCCAACGCTTGGTGAATTTTGCTTACAATGATAGGAAGAGCGCGACATCGAAGATCAAAAAGCGACGTCGCTATGAACGCTTGGCCGCCACAAGCCAGTTATCCCTATGGTAACTTTTCTGACACTCTTGTTAAAAACTCTTTAAACCAAAAGGATCGATAGCCGAGCTTTTGCTGTCCTGTGTGTACTGAACACCGAGATCAAGTCAGCATTTGCCCTTTTGCTCTATGTGTGGTTTCTGCCGCACTGAGCTGGCCTTGGGACACCTCCGTTATTATTTGAGAGATGTACCGCCCCAGTCAAACTCCCTACCTGGCAATGTCCTTGAATTGGATCATACCTGAGTAATTGGAGTTATACCAAATTTTCAAATCAAAATACATAAATGCATCGTTTTATTAAAGAATTTGTTTGCGATATATAACAAACTCGTATATACTTTGATCAAGAAGCTTGCATCAAAACCCAATACCATAAGATATAATAAATATATCCGTATAATGGCTAGGAAATGATACACGTTCCATTTAATCAAGTAAGTAAGGAAACAATAAGAGTAGTGGTATTTCATTGACGATACCAAACCGAGGTCTAATATCTCCCACTTATTCTACACCTCTTATGTCTCCTTACACTGCCAGATTAGAGTCAAGCTCAAAAGGGTCTTCTTTCCCCGCTAATTATTCCAAGCCGTTCCCTTGGCTGGTTTCGCTAGATAGTAGATAGGACAGTGACTTTCGGACCTCTCCGAACTTGTTTTACGTGGCGTGTTCCACACTGAAGGGATTACAACCACGACACCCTGAACACCACAAGTGGTGCATGTATCAACATGGTGCATGCAGTCTCGGATACGCCAGACAAACGTCCCGGACTGGAAGCTATAGCATGTACATAGCGACCACCCCGGTAGCAATTCGAGTACTTGCTGTGCCGGGCAAGCACTCCCCTTGCTGAGGAGCGAGATCTACCTAAAATCTCTACTGATCTCTGGGTCACAGCACCCGAGTTTTGCGCAACTAGCACCGTAACTCAAACGTCGAACACGAAGGCTCTACCCGCGATATGGGTATCAACCACAGCCACCACGATATCCCACCGGGGCCTACCTCAAGCTGGTCTTGGAGCAGCAAACCCGTGGTACCGAAAGAGCAGGCGCGGTGGGCCTCCTCCTTTTGCTCCGACAAGCATGGTTAGAGGAACCAGTCGCTTATTAGTCGCCTCTTACGACAAGCAATAGCGGCTGGGAAGTATTCTCGCCCGCTAAACCACCGGCGAAGTTTGGGCTAAATACCCCTCCTCCTACGGAACACCTCGTCCGCAACGCTGCCAGCCGTTGAATCCTCTGCTGATCTTCCAGGATTCTATTGAAGGTCCAGTTTTCGCCAAGGCGCTGCACTCCAAGTCCACGAGGTTCGCAAATCTGAATAGAGGACAAGCGCACAATATGTGCATCAGTCCTCATA
>NW_022611252.1:0-17500 GCF_004382195.2 Drosophila sechellia
TCGCTTAAGTTAGTCTTACGACGGTCCAAGAATTTCACCTCTTCGCGTCGTAATACTAATGCCCCCAAACTGCTTCTATTAATCATTTACCTCTTGATCTGAAAACCAATGAAAGCAGAACAGAGGTCTTATTTCATTATCCCATGCCAGAATATTCAGGCATTTGAAGCCTGCTTTAAGCACTCTAATTTGTTCAAGTAATAGTACGGCCCACAATAACACTCGTTTAAGAGCACTAGTGCAGGTTTTTAAATAGGAGGAACATATGAAAAAATACAAGTATTTAATCACATATAAGAACTCCACCGGTAATACGCTTACATACATAAAGGTATAGTACTAACCACAATTGTAAGTTGTACTACCCGTATGAAGCACAAGTTCAACTACGAACGTTTTAACCGCAACAACTTTAATATACGCTATTGGAGCTGGAATTACCGCGGCTGCTGGCACCAGACTTGCCCTCCATTGGTCCTTGTTAAAGGATTTAAAGTGTACTCATTCCAATTACAGGGCCTCGGATATGAGTCCTGTATTGTTATTTTTCGTCACTACCTCCCCGAGCTGGGAGTGGGTAATTTACGCGCCTGCTGCCTTCCTTAGATGTGGTAGCCGTTTCTCAGGCTCCCTCTCCGGAATCGAACCCTGATTCCCCGTTACCCGTTGCAACCATGGTAGTCCTAGATACTACCATCAAAAGTTGATAGGGCAGACATTTGAAAGATCTGTCGTCGGTACAAGACCATACGATCTGCATGTTATCTAGAGTTCAACCAATATAACGATCTTGCGATCGCTTGGTTTTAGCCTAATAAAAGCACATGTCCCATAAGGTTCATGTTTTAATTGCATGTATTAGCTCTAGAATTACCACAGTTATCCAAGTAACTGTTAACGATCTAAGGAACCATAACTGATATAATGAGCCTTTTGCGGTTTCACTTTTAATTCGTGTGTACTTAGACATGCATGGCTTAATCTTTGAGACAAGCATATAACTACTGGCAGGATCAACCAGAATAATGTTTTTCCTTCATATTCCATTCATATTTTTTGAATCGAAATAAGCAATATAATAGATATATAGATTTTTCACTTTATATAATTCCATGATTTTTATTATATTGAATAAAATTCAATATTTCGCCTTTGGGTAAAATTTTAAATATATAAATATAAGTAAAAAATCTATTCGATTACGGCCATTTTTATATAGCATTCGTAATCCATATTTTCATTTTTAATTTATACTTGTTTTACCAATATAACAAGAATTTCATATAATTATTGTAATATATATGTTTCTATAATTTTATCTTTTTATATATACATATTTCATTATAAAATATCATTTTATTTCCAACATACATAATTATTGTATCCACACATGTACAATTTTTGTTTAACCAATATAAATATTAAGTTAAATCATTTGCATTTTGAAGATAAATTTAAAATTTATCTCTTTTCATATATCTCTCTGGTAATATATAACATAAAACCAAGCGCATATGATAATATTTCCACATTTAATATATAATTTTATATTTCTTTCATAAGAATCCATATTTGTATTATACCGTAACGATATAATAATCCAACTATACGGCAGGTAATAAATTAATATTTGCCTGCCTCCAAAAATTAACGATAATATATGGAAACGATTTGTTATTCTATATATAATAGAAACTTGACTTTTGTTTCAACGATATTATCTAAAAAGCGTATATTCCTATTATCCGCGGAGCCAAGTCCCGTGTTCTATAGAACTGAGAAACAAATTTGTACGGATAATAATATACTTTATTTTATGTAACCAATATAAACATAATCCGAAATAAATATTTCGAATAATGCGGGAGGTCGGCAACCACTGCCTACCTATAGTAGTTTTTGAACCCGCTGTCCTCAAAGCGGGTATTTTCAATTCCGTTTGCCACCCAACATACGGTCTATTCTCTTATATATTAAGAGATTATAGGAACATTTCATTTTTTTTCCATTATTCATATATAATATGATTATTTTTTTTTTTATACATATAATAAATATTAATTTTTATATGTTTATTATTTAATTTACTCATATAATTGCCAAATTCATATGAATACATAAGTTTTGAACAATATGAGAGGTCGGCAACCACTGCCTACCTATAGTAGTTTTTGAACCCTCTGTCGTAATTCCGGTCGTTTACACTACTATACCCTCTCACTATAATGGCTTTTCTCTATAATACTAAGAGAATATGGGAATATCTCAGCATTTTTTCCCATATACATATAATAATTAACCATTTTCATATGTATATTATTTAATTTAATCATATAATTGCCAAAATCATATGAATACATAAGTTTTGAACAATATGAGAGGTCGGCAACCACTGCCTACCTATAGTAGTTTTTGAACCCTCTGTCGTAATTCCGGTCGTTTACACTACTATACCCTCTCACTATAATGGATTTTCTCTATAATACTAAGAGAATGTGGGAATATTTCAGCATTTTTTCCCTTATACATATAATAATTAATCATTTTCATATGTATATTATTTAATTTACTCATACAATTGCCAAAATCATATGAATACATAAGTTTTGAACAATATGAGAGGTCGGCAACCACTGCCTACCTATAGTAGTTTTTGAACCCTCTGTCGTAATTCCGGTCGTTTACACTACTATACCCTCTCACTTAAATGGCTTTTCTCTATAATACTAAGAGAATGTGGGAATATTTCAGCATTTTTTCCCTTATACATATAATAATTAATCATTTTCATATGTATATTATTTAATTTACTCATACAATTGCCAAAATCATATGAATACATAAGTTTTGAACAATATGAGAGGTCGGCAACCACTGCCTACCTATAGTAGTTTTTGAACCCTCTGTCGTAATTCCGGTCGTTTACACTACTATACCCTCTCACTTAAATGGCTTTTCTCTATAATACTAAGAGAATATGGGAATATCTCAGCATTTTTTCCCATATACATATAATAATTAACCATTTTCATATGTATATTATTTAATTTAATCATATAATTGCCAAAATCATATGAATACATAAGTTTTGAACAATATGAGAGGTCGGCAACCACTGCCTACCTATAGTAGTTTTTGAACCCTCTGTCGTAATTCCGGTCGTTTACACTACTATACCCTCTCACTATAATGGATTTTCTCTATAATACTAAGAGAATGTGGGAATATTTCAGCATTTTTTCCCTTATACATATAATAATTAATCATTTTCATATGTATATTATTTAATTTACTCATACAATTGCCAAAATCATATGAATACATAAGTTTTGAACAATATGAGAGGTCGGCAACCACTGCCTACCTATAGTAGTTTTTGAACCCTCTGTCGTAATTCCGGTGGTTTACACTACTATACCCTCTCACTTAAATGGCTTTTCTCTATAATACTAAGAGAATATGGGAATATCTCTGCATTTTTTCCCATATACATATAATAATTAATCATTTTCGTATGTATATTATTTAATTTACTCATACAATTGCCAAAATCATATGAATACATAAGTTTTGAACAATATGAGAGGTCGGCAACCACTGCCTACCTATAGTAGTTTTTGAACCCTCTGTCGTAATTCCGGTCGTTTACACTACTATACCCTCTCACTTAAATGGCTTTTCTCTATAATACTAAGAGAATATGGGAATATCTCTGCATTTTTTCCCATATACATATAATAATTAACCATTTTCATATGTATATTATTTAATTTAATCATATAATTGCCAAAATCATATGAATACATAAGTTTTGAACAATATGAGAGGTCGGCAACCACTGCCTACCTATAGTAGTTTTTGAACCCTCTGTCGTAATTCCGGTCGTTTACACTACTATACCCTCTCACTATAATGGATTTTCTCTATAATACTAAGAGAATGTGGGAATATTTCAGCATTTTTTCCCTTATACATATAATAATTAATCATTTTCATATGTATATTATTTAATTTACTCATACAATTGCCAAAATCATATGAATACATAAGTTTTGAACAATATGAGAGGTCGGCAACCACTGCCTACCTATAGTAGTTTTTGAACCCTCTGTCGTAATTCCGGTCGTTTACACTACTATACCCTCTCACTTAAATGGCTTTTCTCTATAATACTAAGAGAATATGGGAATATCTTAGCATTTTTTCCCATATACATATAATAATTAACCATTTTCATATGTATATTTTTTAATTTACTCATATAATTGCCAAAATCATATAAATACATAAGTTTGAACAATATCAGAGGTCGGCAACGGTCTTTCCTCTATAATACTAAGATAATATGGGAATATTTCATCATTTTTTCCCTTATACATATAATAATTAATCATTTTCATATGTATATTATTTAATTTACTCGTATAATTGTCAAAATCCTATGAACACATAAGAGAATACAATATGAGAGGTCGGCGCAACCATAATATAGTAGTTGATGACGAGGTGTTTGGCAACTTGACACAATCCATTAAAGTCTTTATATTAATTATATGAAAGGGACAATATCATATGCGTCACTAAATTGATGACGAGGTGTTTGGCAACTTGATACAATTCTTTAAAGTCTTTATATCAAAAATTATATGATAGGGACAATATCATATGCGTCACTAAATTGATGACGAGGTGTTTGGCAACTTGACACAATTCATTAGAGTCTGTATATTAATTATATGATAGGGACAATATCATATGCGTCACTAAATTGATGACGAGGTGTTTGGCAACTTGATACAATTCTTTAAAGTCTTTATATCAAAAATTATATAATAAGGACAATATCATATGCGTCACTAAATTGATGACGAGGTGTTTGGCAACTTGACACAATCCATTAAAGTCTTTATATTAATTATATGATAGGGACAATATCATATGCGTCACTAAATTGATGACGAGGTGTTTGGCAACTTGATACAATTCTTTAAAGTCTATATATCAAAAATTATATGATAGGGACAATATCATATGCGTCACTAAATTGATGACGAGGTGTTTGGCAACTTGACACAATTCATTAAAGTCTGTATATTAATTATATGATAGGGACAATATCATATGCGTCACTAAATTGATGACGAGGTGTTTGGCAACTTGATACAATTCTTTAAAGTCTTTATATCAAAAATTATATGATAAGGACAATATCATATGCGTCACTAAATTGATGACGAGGTGTTTGGCAACTTGACACAATCCATTAAAGTCTTTATATTAATTATATGATAGGGACAATATCATATGCGTCACTAAATTGATGACGAGGTGTTTGGCAACTTGATACAATTCTTTAAAGTCTTTATATCAAAAATTATATGATAAGGACAATATCATATGCGTCACTAAATTGATGACGAGGTGTTTGGCAACTTGACACAATTCATTAAAGTCTTTATATTAATTATATGATAGGGACAATATCATATGCGTCACTAAATTGATGACGAGGTGTTTGGCAACTTGACACAATCCATTAAAGTCTTTATATTAATTATATGATAGGGACAATATCATATGCGTCACTAAATTGATCAGTCGCGATCGAACACTCGACGAGTGCAGACGTGCCTGCGGATCGACAGCAAATTGTTAGCAAATTGTTAGCAAATTGTTCACAGTTGTAAGTCCCGTTACTTGTGCCCAGCCACTTCGCGTCGCGTGATCTTGTCGCGCGTTTTGATTGGCCCAGCCAACGTACCTAACGGTAGTTCGCACTAACACCATCGCACACCCGAGTGTGCGTGTTATCAGCGCAAAAAACCCAGTGCTCGAAGCAGCGGTATAATTGCAAAGCAGCAGCCACGTGCTGCCTGGCTCACCGGCTTACGGTGCCCAGCTTCCCCCCCCCCCCCCCCCTCCTCACTCCTTATCAACTTTGGAGAAGATGGACTGGCAGGCCCCCCCGCGCACCCACAAGCTTGGAACAACACCACGCAAAAAGGCTCTGAGAACACGCAAGAGCAGCTCCAGCAGCGAGGGAAGCACCTCGCATACAGAGCCGGGCGAGATAAAGCGAAAACCGGCAAAGAAAGCACAGGGAGAGGAGCTGGAAGATAAGCCAAGCACTAGCGCAGCTCTGCGCAAGAAGCTCGCCAACAACGCCTTCGCTTTACTCTCGACCGAAGAAGACGAGTACGACCAAGAGAGCTCTGATGACGAACCCGGACCTAAAGACGATTCCAAGCCCAAGACCCCCGAGAAACCAAAGCCCACCCCGAAGACCATCAAGCCACCTCCGATTTTTATCCCCGATGTGACCAACATCTCGGCACTCGTCAAGATGATCACGACTCTTGTAGGCCCGAAGAACAATTTTACCTACAAGACCGTGAATGGCAACAACGTACGTGTCATGATGCCGGACAAAGAGTCCTATACAGCTCTGCGTCTCCAACTTGTGGCCCAAAACAAGAGGCATCGGACTTTCCAGCCGAAAGATGAACGTGCATACAAGGTTGTCATCAAAGGACTCCACCACTCCACCGATCGTGAGGAAATCATTGAAGACCTTCGCAGACAAGGGCACGCTGTTAGAGATCTGCACAATCCCATTGGCAGAAGAACTAAAGAACCGCTGGGAATATTCTTCGCCAACCTGGAGCCTTCCAGCAACAACAAAGACGTCTACCAAGTCAAGCGGATCTGCAGGTCGGTAGTAACCATTGAACCGCCGCAGAAGTTCAACGACGTGCCTCAATGCTTCAGGTGCCAAGGATTCGGTCATACACAGCGTTACTGCTTCCTGGAATACCGATGTGTAAAGTGTGGAGGCCCTCACGAATCGAGGGCATGTGAGAAGAGGGAGGACGACAAAGCGTGCTGCTTCCACTGCCAGGCGGACCATCCTGCGTCTTTCAAGGGATGCCCTGCATACAAAAGGGCCAAAGCACTCGCTGCTCCGAAAACAAGGCCCGTCGCTAATGCTAACAAGGCGCCGCCCGTGGCATCACCAAACGTCACCTCTGGCAGGAGCTACCGAGACGCCCTCAACGGAGTGCACGCAGCACCGCAGAATCCCACAACCCCAGTCCAAACCCAAACAGAAACCCCACACTCCGGTCAGATAGAAGCGATGTTCGCTCGCATGGAAGGAATGATGGAAAGGATGATGGAGCGCATGTTCACCCAGATGACACAGCTGGTGGCCACCATTCTCAACAGCAAGTCATGCAACTAAAGCTCCACCTAGTCGTCTGGAATGCGAACGGCCTGCAGAACAGCAAGGCCATAGTCGAGCACCATCTGAAGACCCACCAGATCGATATCCTACTCGTAGCCGAAACCCACTTCTCCCCCAGATCCCACTTTAATATCAGCGGATATGACCTCATCCATGCAGACCATCCTTCTGGCAGAGCACGCGGTGGAGCAGCCATCCTCATCAGGAGCGGTATTCAATACCTAGAGCTGCCCGCGTTTCAGCAAGACTGGGCACAATGTCCTGTCATCAGGATTGTCAGCCCGCAAGGAGATTTAGACATTGGAGCGGTCTACTTTCCCCCCAGATACCGCATAACAGCATCTCACCTCAGTGAGTTCTTCGAGCATTTTGGGCCCCGCTTCATAGCAGCTGGAGATTATAACGCCAAACATTCTTGGTGGGGATCGCGCGCCAACAACCCCAAAGGGAAAACTCTGTTTGGGTACCTGCAACGCCACCGACTGGACTGCCACTCCACTGGCGAGCCCACTCACTGGCCAACGAATCCCCTCAAGACTCCAGACCTACTGGACTTTGCTGTGTCGAAAGGCATAGGGCATGCGAAGATCAGCTGCACAACAAATGCTGATCTCCTGTCAGACCACTGTGCAATAAACGTGCTAATCAACACGCCAGTCCTCAGGAAAACCCCGCTCAGAAGGCTCACTGGAAAATATACCGACGCCGCCAAGTTCGCGTCCTGGATGCTCTCCACCGTCAATCCGAACCCCATCCTCAACACACCCAGGAACATTGATGAAGCTATCGGGAATCTCACCAGGCAGATGCAAAACGCTGCGGAATTCGCAAGCCCACCGCCACCAAAGACTGCGAGAACACCTAGCAGGGACCTCCACCTCTGGTCCCCGGAAATTGCGGCACTCGTGACTGAGAAGAGGCGTCTCAGGAGAGTTTGGTTCTTGACGCGCAATCCAAGAGACAAAACAGCGCTCAATCACGCCACAAAGGAGTTGAAGGACAAGATCTCCAGCCTACGCCAGGACTCCTTCCTCAGATTCCTCGAGGAACTCTCTCCCGGGGACCCAGACCACAATCTGTGGAACGTCACCCGCCACATTAAACGACCAGCCAAAAAGGTTTCCGCAGTGCGCAAAGCAGATGGATCCTGGTGCCTTTCGGATGCTGAAAGAGCAGAAGCTTTCGCCGAACACCTTTACAACGCCTTCTCTCCGTTCGACTGCTGCACTGCCGAAGAACATGCTGAAACAGCCCGGTTTCTCAATAGCCCAAGCTCTCCCGGTCCCCCGTTGGAACCAGTCGACCCTGAGGAAGTTGCGCAGGAGATTGCTCTACTGAAGAACAACAAATCTCCAGGCCTGGATCGTATAGATGCGGCGGCCCTAAAAATGCTCCCATCCCGCTGCACACAAATGCTGGCCAGCATTTACAACAGCTGCTTCCGGCTAGGGTACTTCCCGGAAGAGTGGAAAAGAGCAGAGGTTATTGTCCTCCTCAAGCCTGGTAAGCCTGAAGCCAATCTCGCCTCCTATCGTCCGATTAGTTTGCTGGCAATCCTCTCCAAAATACTCGAAAGAGTATTTTTGCGCAGAGTATTGCCAGTACTGGATGAGGCTGGTTTGATCCCCGATCACCAGTTTGGCTTCAGGCGCTCCCACGGAACACCAGAGCAATGCCACCGGCTAGTCGAACGGATCCTCGAGGCATTCGAGCAAAAGAAATACTGCTGCGCTGTAATGCTCGACGTGAAGCAGGCATTCGACAGAGTTTGGCATCCTGGACTCCTCCATAAACTCAAATCCTACCTCCCAAGCCCCCATTTTACCCTCCTCAAATCCTACACTGAGGGAAGAGCATTCCAAGTCAGATGCGGAAGTGCAATAAGCCTACCCAGACTGATCAGAGCTGGAGTTCCGCAAGGCAGTGTGCTCGGACCAATACTGTACACCCTTTACACCGCAGACCTTCCCATAATCCCCTCCAGGAACCTAACTATAGCGACTTATGCAGATGACACGGCTTTCCTCGCCTCCTCATCCGACCCACGAGAAGCCTCCGAAACAATCCAAAGGCAAATGGACGCGCTACATCCCTGGCTCAGCAGGTGGAACATCGTAGTGAACGCGGAAAAATCTACCCAAACAACATTTGCACTAAGGAGAGGAGACTGCCCACCGGTCACGCTAAACGGAGTCATCATTCCCAACGCACCCGCACCCAAGTACCTAGGACTTACCCTGGACCGCAGGCTCACTTGGCGTCCCCACATCGTCAGCAAACGCATACAGGCCGATGCGCGTCTGAGGCAGATGCATTGGCTTATTGGGAGAGGGTCCAAGCTAAGGCAGAACCACAAAATCCTGGTGTACAAGGCAATTCTCAAGCCCATCTGGACCTACGGGATACAGCTATGGGGCACGGCAAGCCACACGAATCGCCTGCGTATACAGCGGTTCCAGAATAGGTGCTTGAGAATTGCCTGTAATGCGCATCCCTACCACGAGAATGTCGCCATACATAGGGAACTTGGAATCCCACAAGTCGCTGATGAAATCTCCAGGCTCAGCGAGAGATACCTGAAAAGGCTCGAAAACCACCCTAACCACCTCGCCACCAACCTGTTAGACAATAGCCAAACAAGCAGACGTCTCATGAGGAGACACCCTCTCGATCTTCCACAACAATAGACAACACATATAAAACCCGCCACAAATACATGTACAATAGTATCCCTTAAGCTAATGTTCCCCCGCAAAACCATTTAATTATTGTCCACTAGGACAGATTTTAAATAAATAAACGCACGCTAAAGAAAAAAAAAAAAAAAAAAAAACTAAATTGATGACGAGGTGTTTGGCAACTTGATTCAATTCTTTAAAGTCTTTATATCAAAAATTATATGATAAGGACAATATCATATGCGTCACTAAATTGATGACGAGGTGTTTGGCAACTTGACACAATTCATTAAAGTCTGTATATTAATTATATGATAGGGACAATATCATATGCGTCACTAAATTGATGACGAGGTGTTTGGCAACTTGATACAATTCTTTAAAGTCTTTATATCAAAAATTATATGATAGGGACAATATCATATGCGTCACTAAATTGATGACGAGGTGTTTGGCAACTTGACACAATTCATTAAAGTCTTTATATTAATTATATGATAGGGACAATATCATATGCGTCACTAAATTGATGACGAGGTGTTTGGCAACTTGACACAATCCATTAAAGTCTTTATATTAATTATATGATAGGGACAATATCATATGCGTCACTAAATTGATGACGAGGTGTTTGGCTACAGGAAAAAATCATTTATTTATCGAATCATCAAGCAAAGGATAAGCTTCAGTGGATCGCAGTATGGCAGCTGCTCAACCACTTACAACACCTTGCCTGTTACAAAAGTCGTTTACAATTGATTCTAGGCTTTGTCATTGTATTAAATAATGCTTTTATATGTAACTAGCGCGGCATCAGGTGATCGAAGATCCTCCTAATTTACTATGTTACAAATTACATTGGCATCACATCCATTGTCGTTTATAAAATAAATTATAAACTTTAAATGGTTTAGAAGCCATACAATGCAAATTGCCCCTTATTTATCATTGCAGTCCAGCACGGATACGACCTTAGAGGCGTTCAGGCATAATCCAACGGACGTAGCGTCATACCACTGTTCGCTCGAACAAGTATTGTGCCATTGGTCCGTACCTGCGGTTCCTCTCGTACTACGCAGGAATGCTGTCGCAACAACGTTTTGTCATTAGTAGGGTAAAACTAACCTGTCTCACGACGGTCTAAACCCAGCTCACGTTCCCTTGCATGGGTGAACAATCCAACGCTTGGTGAATTTTGCTTCACAATGATAGGAAGAGCCGACATCGAAGGATCAAAAAGCGACGTCGCTATGAACGCTTGGCCGCCACAAGCCAGTTATCCCTATGGTAACTTTTCTGACACCTCTTGTTAAAAACTCTTTAAACCAAAAGGATCGATAGGCCGAGCTTTTGCTGTCCCTGTGTGTACTGAACACCGAGATCAAGTCAGCATTTGCCCTTTTGCTCTATGTGTGGTTTCTGTCCGCACTGAGCTGGCCTTGGGACACCTCCGTTATTATTTGAGAGATGTACCGCCCCAGTCAAACTCCCTACCTGGCAATGTCCTTGAATTGGATCATACCTGAGTAATTGGAGTTATACCAAATTTTCAAATCAAAAATACATAAATGCATCGTTTTATTAAAGAATTTGTTTGCGATTATATAACAAACTCGTGATACTTTGATCAAGAAGCTTGCATCAAAACCCAATACCATAAGATATAATAAATATATCCGTATAATGGCTAGGAAATGATACACGTTCCATTTAATCAAGTAAGTAAGGAAACAATAAGAGTAGTGGTATTTCATTGACGATACCAAACCGAGGTCTAATATCTCCCACTTATTCTACACCTCTTATGTCTCCTTACACTGCCAGATTAGAGTCAAGCTCAAAAGGGTCTTCTTTCCCCGCTAATTATTCCAAGCCCGTTCCCTTGGCTGTGGTTTCGCTAGATAGTAGATAGGGACAGTAGGAATCTCGTTAATCCATTCATGCGCGTCACTAATTAGATGACGAGGCATTTGGCTACCTTAAGAGAGTCATAGTTACTCCCGCCGTTGACCCGCGCTTACTTGAATTTCTTCACTTTGACATTCAGAGCACTGGGCAGAAATCACATTGTGTCAACACCCGCTAGGGCCATCACAATGCTTTGTTTTAATTAGACAGTCGGATTCCCCAAGTCCGTGCCAGTTCTGAATTGATTGTTAATTGATAATCGTTATAATTGATAAGAACTAATTGGTTTAACCCAAATAGTATTCTTAAAAATTTTAGCAAGAAAGTTCCACAATTGGCTACGTAACTAAACTATCCGGGGAACAAGTAACTAACATAAATGCTAGAAACTCTATTTACCCAGAACGAGCACATAAACCATGTTATTGTTTCCCAATCAAGCCCGACTATCTCAATCTTCAGAGCCAATCCTTATCCCGAAGTTACGGATCTAATTTGCCGACTTCCCTTACCTACATTATTCTATCGACTAGAGACTCTTCACCTTGGAGACCAGCTGCGGATATTGGTACGGCCTGTTGAGAAGTTTGCGTGTCCCCACCATAAATTTTCAAGGTCCGAGGAGAAAATATCGACACAACAGTATATGTCATGCTCTTCTAGCCCATCTACCATATCTCTCTGCGAAAGACTTCCATGGTAGTACGGCTATAAAACAGAAAAGAAAACTCTTCCGATATCTCTCGACGGCTTCTTTATGGTCGTTCCTGTTGCCAGGATGAGCACGAGGCCCATATTTAATAACAAACGGATACTCAACAGGTTACGGAATTGGAACCGTATTCCCTTTCGTTCAAAATTATTCAAGTGTATTATATTCGCTTTGTTTATATAGTTAGGCATTTTTGTTTTACTTGAAAATTTTCGGCTTTCGCCTTGAACTTAGGACCGACTAACTCGTGATCAACCACTGTTCACACGAAACCCTTCTCCACTTCAGTCCTCCAAGGTCTCATTCGATTATTTGCTACTACCACCAAGATCTGTACCAATGGCAGCTCCATGCAGGCTTACGCCAAACACTTCTACGCATACCATTGTACCTTCCTACTCACTAAAGTTTCAAAATTTATATCACAAGTAATATAAATCATCTACTTTAGCGGTAATGTATAGGTATACAACTTAAGCGCCATCCATTTTAAGGGCTAGTTGCTTCGGCAGGTGAGTTGTTACACACTCCTTAGCGGATTTCGACTTCCATGATCACCGTCCTGCTGTTTTAAGCAACCAACGCCTTTCATGGTATCTGCATGAGTTGTTAATTTGGGCACCGTAACATTACGTTTGGTTCATCCCACAGCGCCAGTTCTGCTTACCAAAAGTGGCCCACTGGGCACATTATATCATAACCTTGAACTTCATATCAAGAAAGTTAAGGTTCTTACCCATTTAAAGTTTGAGAATAGGTTAAGATCGTTTCGACCCTAAGGCCTCTAATCATTCGCTTTACCAGATAAGATTATTTTATATAATATTAAAATGCACCAGCTATCCTGAGGGAAACTTCGGAAGGAACCAGCTACTAGATGGTTCGATTGGTCTTTCGCCCCTATACTCAATTCTGACAATCGATTTGCACGTCAGAACTGTTTCGGTCTTCCATCAGGGTTTCCCCTGACTTCAACCTGATCAAGTATAGTTCACCATCTTTCGGGTCACAGCATATATGCTCAAGGTACGTTCCAGTTAGAGGCATAAATAATATAAATATACATTATACATAACTATATAGAACGCCCCGGGATTGTGTTAATTAGCTATAAATAGCTAAAAAACTAATCCCATTATTAGTCAAGTTAATTACGCTATTAGGTTTACATCCCAATAACTTGCACATATGTTAGACTCCTTGGTCCGTGTTTCAAGACGGGTCCCGAAGGTATCCTGAATCTTTCGCATTGTTAATCATACAAGAGCATATAATAAACACAAAAATCAATGATAATTATGCCATTATATAATTCCGAAAAATTAACGCTCTGTAATAATATAAATCTATCAGCACTTTATCAAATTAATAACATTTATTCTGTGTTAAAATGCAAGCAATTTAATTGGAATAAACTATAAGTTATATTTTATGATAAATTTGGGATATGCTAATAGATTACAATGTCCTTATATGGAAAAAATGCACATTATTCTTAATAATATTATTTAAATATTACAATTTTAATGATGAATTTTCCATAACGGATATTCAGGTTCATCGGGCTTAACCTCTAAGCAGTTTCACGTACTGTTTAACTCTCTATTCAGAGTTCTTTTCAACTTTCCCTCACGGTACTTGTTTACTATCGGTCTCATGGTTATATTTAGTTTTAGATGGAGTTTACCACCCACTTAGTGCTGCACTATCAAGCAACACGACTCTTTGGAAACATCATCTAGCAATCATTAACGTTATACGGGCCTGGCACCCTCTATGGGTAAATGGCCTCATTTAAGAAGGACTTAAATCATTAATTTCTCATACTAGAATATTGACGCTCCATACACTGCATCTCACATTTGCCATATAGACAAAGTGACTTAGTGCTGAACTGTTTTCTTTTCGCTCGCCGCTACTAAGAAAATCCTTGTTAGTTTCTTTTCCTCCCCTAATTAATATGCTTAAATTCAGGGGGTAGTCCCATATGAGTTGAGGTTGTATATATAACTATATTTTGCCATAAATTCTTTATATATAAATGATAAAACAATCAATTAAATTCGTTATAAATAGTTCCAATAGTTCTTGTAAGCAAAGTCATTTTTATCCATTTAACGAACCAACGAAGAATAATAACAAAACCAAGATTTTTCTTTTTCCGAATCATTAATAAGAGACAATTCTAGATGAAAAATATTTCAATTTTTTATGCTAGACATTTCTCAGTATTATTTGATTGAAAAAGAAAATATTTCTCTTCGTTTTTCACATTCAAATGTGAGATAATGTTTTTCATTTCTTTTTTAATATTATGAATAAAATCATTATTTAATCCAATAATATACCATATGCTTATAAAAAATTTATAAACAACTTAATTAGCATAGTCTTACAACCCTCAACCATATGTAGTCCAAGCAGCACTATAAAATTAATTAAAGTACATAACAGCATGGACTGCGATATGCGTTCAAAATGTCGATGTTCATGTGTCCTGCAGTTCACACGATGACGCACAGTTTGCTGCGTTCTTCATCGACCCATGAGCCGAGTGATCCACCGCTTAGAGTTTTATAATTCAATTTTATATAATGTCAATATTGTTTTTATTGAAAGAAATTAAAAATACACCATTTTACTGGCATATATCAATTCCTTCAATAAATTTATTTTTATACCTAAAATAAATGTTGCGAAATGTCTTAGTTTCATATAAGCATTATGTATCATAATAATCTGGTTATGGTTTGCTATTTTGGGTGACACATACTGCAAAATTTATATAAAACATTAACCTGATGGATGACAGGTACAAACATTGTATATTTTAGGTTGTTGCATTAGCCAACGTATGCTCATAACATAGATGAACAATACATATTCGCAACGCGTGTATATTATGGTCCATATACACACACACTTATTTTGATTACCACACATTCATGGACAGTAGACATTCCACAGTCTTCGGGTGGAGACGTGTTTCTTTCAAGCTACGAATAGCAAGTTCTAAAAACTACAACAGTATAGTGAAAGTTAAACACAAAGTGTAAAGTGCAGTTTGCACAACTAACAATTATTGACTATAGTAATTATTTACTAAAATAAATAATTATTCCATATTGTTCTGGTAATTGTTATATGTGGACTTAGAACAATGAATCAAAACGACATACGTTCTCAGCGACAATGTGAACAAGACGAGCGCCGGCGCTCTTTACAACGCAACAATGCATACTTTTCTTTCGTCTCACCGCAAATCGGTGATCGAGCACCCTCACTTTCAACTAACTCGAAACTTTTGCCCTCAGCGAACGACAGACCGCGTTCTTGCTCTCCCTCTCTGCCTGCTTCGGCTCACAAGTCGTGGAGCGAAGAGACCGCCTCTCCTACCCCGCTCCTCTCGCAGCGCCAAACGACCGTCCCGGGTAACTGTAACACTGCAATAACGAGTGCAGTGACCTCACTGGCAACTGCCACAACATCAACTTCGTCAGCGGCCCAACTAATTATCGCTGTGCCAGCTGTAAATAATTCAGCAGCACTGACCGTTTGCAACAACAATAATGCACGTAAAGAAGAATCAAAACAAAAGCAGAAGTCGATTTCGACTGTGCAGACTGGCATGGATCGCTACATCCAAATCAAGAGAAAGCTCAGCCCTCAAAACAATAAGGCAGGTAATCAACCCAAAATCAATCGAACCAACAACGGCAATGAAAACTCTGCAGTAAATAATTCAAACCGATATGCTATCTTGGCTGATTCTGCGACCGAACAACCCAACGAAAAAACGGTAGGGGAGCCAAAAAAGACCAGGCCTCCACCAATTTTCATACGAGAACAAAGTACAAATGCACTTGTAAATAAACTCGTTGCTTTGATTGGTGACAGCAAGTTCCACATTATCCCACTTAAAAAAGGAAATATTCATGAAATAAAACTACAGATCCAAACAGAAGCAGACCACCGTATAGTGACTAAATACCTAAATGATGCTGGTAAAAACTACTACACATACCAATTAAAAAGTTGCAAAGGGCTACAGGTAGTACTTAAGGGCATTGAAGCAACAGTGACACCAGCTGAGATAATTGAGGCTCTGAAGGCCAAAAACTTTTCTGCAAAGACAGTTATTAATATTTTAAACAAAGACAAAGTTCCGCAGCCACTATTCAAAATAGAACTCGAACCAGAGCTCCAGGCACTAAAGAAAAACGAAGTGCACCCAATATACAATTTACAGTACTTGCTACATCGGAGGATCACCGTGGAGGAGCCGCACAAACGTATCAATCCAGTTCAATGTACTAATTGCCAAGAATACGGCCACACCAAGGCATACTGCACCCTTAAGTCCGTATGTGTTGTCTGTAGCGAACCTCATACTACCGCAAACTGCCCCAAAAACAAGGACGATAAGTCTGTGAAGAAATGCAGTAACTGCGGGGAAAAACATACTGCAAACTACAGAGGCTGTGTGGTGTACAAAGAATTGAAGAGCCGCCTAAACAAACGTATTGCCACAGCACATACATACAACAAAGTCAATTTCTACTCACCGCAACCGATTCTTCAACCACCCCTAACTGTCCCAAACACTACTCCAACAATTTCCTTCGCTAGCGCCCTAAAATCCGGACTAGAAGTGCCCGCCCCACCGACAAGAACTGCTCATTCCGAACATACACCGACAAACATCCAACAAACACAACAAAGTGGCATCGAAGCTATGATGCTATCCCTACAGCAAAGCATGAAAGACTTCATGACGTTCATGCAAAATACTTTGCAAGAGCTCATGAAAAACCAAAATATCCTGATTCAACTTCTTGTATCTTCAAAATCCCCATAATGGCTTCCCTACGGATATCTCTGTGGAACGCAAATGGCGTTTCACGGCATACACAAGAGCTCACACAGTTCATTTACGAAAAAAACATCGACGTAATGCTA
>NW_022611252.1:22500-48886 GCF_004382195.2 Drosophila sechellia
AGCATATAACTACTGGCAGGATCAACCAGAATAATGTTTTTCCTTCATATTCCATTCATATTTTTTGAATCGAAATAAGCAATATAATAGATATATAGATTTTTCACTTTATATAATTCCATGATTTTTATTATATTGAATAAAATTCAATATTTCGCCTTTGGGTAAAATTTTAAATATATAAATATAAGTAAAAAATCTATTCGATTACGGCCATTTTTATATAGCATTCGTAATCCATATTTTCATTTTTAATTTATACTTGTTTTACCAATATAACAAGAATTTCATATAATTATTGTAATATATATGTTTCTATAATTTTATCTTTTTATATATACATATTTCATTATAAAATATCATTTTATTTCCAACATACATAATTATTGTATCCACACATGTACAATTTTTGTTTAACCAATATAAATATTAAGTTAAATCATTTGCATTTTGAAGATAAATTTAAAATTTATCTCTTTTCATATATCTCTCTGGTAATATATAACATAAAACCAAGCGCATATGATAATATTTCCACATTTAATATATAATTTTATATTTCTTTCATAAGAATCCATATTTGTATTATACCGTAACGATATAATAATCCAACTATACGGCAGGTAATAAATTAATATTTGCCTGCCTCCAAAAATTAACGATAATATATGGAAACGATTTGTTATTCTATATATAATAGAAACTTGACTTTTGTTTCAACGATATTATCTAAAAAGCGTATATTCCTATTATCCGCGGAGCCAAGTCCCGTGTTCTATAGAACTGAGAAACAAATTTGTACGGATAATAATATACTTTATTTTATGTAACCAATATAAACATAATCCGAAATAAATATTTCGAATAATGCGGGAGGTCGGCAACCACTGCCTACCTATAGTAGTTTTTGAACCCGCTGTCCTCAAAGCGGGTATTTTCAATTCCGTTTGCCACCCAACATACGGTCTATTCTCTTATATATTAAGAGATTATAGGAACATTTCATTTTTTTTCCATTATTCATATATAATATGATTATTTTTTTTTTATACATATAATAAATATTAATTTTTATATGTTTATTATTTAATTTACTCATATAATTGCCAAATTCATATGAATACATAAGTTTTGAACAATATGAGAGGTCGGCAACCACTGCCTACCTATAGTAGTTTTTGAACCCTCTGTCGTAATTCCGGTCGTTTACACTACTATACCCTCTCACTATAATGGCTTTTCTCTATAATACTAAGAGAATATGGGAATATCTCAGCATTTTTTCCCATATACATATAATAATTAACCATTTTCATATGTATATTATTTAATTTAATCATATAATTGCCAAAATCATATGAATACATAAGTTTTGAACAATATGAGAGGTCGGCAACCACTGCCTACCTATAGTAGTTTTTGAACCCTCTGTCGTAATTCCGGTGGTTTACACTACTATACCCTCTCACTTAAATGGCTTTTCTCTATAATACTAAGAGAATATGGGAATATCTCTGCATTTTTTCCCATATACATATAATAATTAATCATTTTCGTATGTATATTATTTAATTTACTCATACAATTGCCAAAATCATATGAATACATAAGTTTTGAACAATATGAGAGGTCGGCAACCACTGCCTACCTATAGTAGTTTTTGAACCCTCTGTCGTAATTCCGGTCGTTTACACTACTATACCCTCTCACTTAAATGGCTTTTCTCTATAATACTAAGAGAATATGGGAATATCTCTGCATTTTTTCCCATATACATATAATAATTAACCATTTTCATATGTATATTATTTAATTTAATCATATAATTGCCAAAATCATATGAATACATAAGTTTTGAACAATATGAGAGGTCGGCAACCACTGCCTACCTATAGTAGTTTTTGAACCCTCTGTCGTAATTCCGGTCGTTTACACTACTATACCCTCTCACTATAATGGATTTTCTCTATAATACTAAGAGAATGTGGGAATATTTCAGCATTTTTTCCCTTATACATATAATAATTAATCATTTTCATATGTATATTATTTAATTTACTCATATAATTGCCAAATTCATATGAATACATAAGTTTTGAACAATATGAGAGGTCGGCAACCACTGCCTACCTATAGTAGTTTTTGAACCCTCTGTCGTAATTCCGGTCGTTTACACTACTATACCCTCTCACTATAATGGATTTTCTCTATAATACTAAGAGAATGTGGGAATATTTCAGCATTTTTTCCCTTATACATATAATAATTAATCATTTTCATATGTATATTATTTAATTTACTCATACAATTGCCAAAATCATATGAATACATAAGTTTTGAACAATATGAGAGGTCGGCAACCACTGCCTACCTATAGTAGTTTTTGAACCCTCTGTCGTAATTCCGGTCGTTTACACTACTATACCCTCTCACTTAAATGGCTTTTCTCTATAATACTAAGAGAATATGGGAATATCTTAGCATTTTTTCCCATATACATATAATAATTAACCATTTTCATATGTATATTTTTTAATTTACTCATATAATTGCCAAAATCATATAAATACATAAGTTTGAACAATATCAGAGGTCGGCAACGGTCTTTCCTCTATAATACTAAGATAATATGGGAATATTTCATCATTTTTTCCCTTATACATATAATAATTAATCATTTTCATATGTATATTATTTAATTTACTCGTATAATTGTCAAAATCCTATGAACACATAAGAGAATACAATATGAGAGGTCGGCGCAACCATAATATAGTAGTTGATGACGAGGTGTTTGGCAACTTGACACAATCCATTAAAGTCTTTATATTAATTATATGAAAGGGACAATATCATATGCGTCACTAAATTGATGACGAGGTGTTTGGCAACTTGATACAATTCTTTAAAGTCTTTATATCAAAAATTATATGATAGGGACAATATCATATGCGTCACTAAATTGATGACGAGGTGTTTGGCAACTTGACACAATTCATTAGAGTCTGTATATTAATTATATGATAGGGACAATATCATATGCGTCACTAAATTGATGACGAGGTGTTTGGCAACTTGATACAATTCTTTAAAGTCTTTATATCAAAAATTATATAATAAGGACAATATCATATGCGTCACTAAATTGATGACGAGGTGTTTGGCAACTTGACACAATCCATTAAAGTCTTTATATTAATTATATGCTAGGGACAATATCATATGCGTCACTAAATTGATGACGAGGTGTTTGGCAACTTGATACAATTCTTTAAAGTCTATATATCAAAAATTATATGATAGGGACAATATCATATGCGTCACTAAATTGATGACGAGGTGTTTGGCAACTTGACACAATTCATTAAAGTCTGTATATTAATTATATGATAGGGACAATATCATATGCGTCACTAAATTGATGACGAGGTGTTTGGCAACTTGATACAATTCTTTAAAGTCTTTATATCAAAAATTATATGATAAGGACAATATCATATGCGTCACTAAATTGATGACGAGGTGTTTGGCAACTTGACACAATCCATTAAAGTCTTTATATTAATTATATGATAGGGACAATATCATATGCGTCACTAAATTGATGACGAGGTGTTTGGCAACTTGATACAATTCTTTAAAGTCTTTATATCAAAAATTATATGATAAGGACAATATCATATGCGTCACTAAATTGATGACGAGGTGTTTGGCAACTTGACACAATTCATTAAAGTCTTTATATTAATTATATGATAGGGACAATATCATATGCGTCACTAAATTGATGACGAGGTGTTTGGCAACTTGACACAATCCATTAAAGTCTTTATATTAATTATATGATAGGGACAATATCATATGCGTCACTAAATTGATGACGAGGTGTTTGGCAACTTGATTCAATTCTTTAAAGTCTTTATATCAAAAATTATATGATAAGGACAATATCATATGCGTCACTAAATTGATGACGAGGTGTTTGGCAACTTGACACAATTCATTAAAGTCTGTATATTAATTATATGATAGGGACAATATCATATGCGTCACTAAATTGATGACGAGGTGTTTGGCAACTTGATACAATTCTTTAAAGTCTTTATATCAAAAATTATATGATAGGGACAATATCATATGCGTCACTAAATTGATGACGAGGTGTTTGGCAACTTGACACAATTCATTAAAGTCTTTATATTAATTATATGATAGGGACAATATCATATGCGTCACTAAATTGATGACGAGGTGTTTGGCAACTTGACACAATCCATTAAAGTCTTTATATTAATTATATGATAGGGACAATATCATATGCGTCACTAAATTGATGACGAGGTGTTTGGCTACAGGAAAAAATCATTTATTTATCGAATCATCAAGCAAAGGATAAGCTTCAGTGGATCGCAGTATGGCAGCTGCTCAACCACTTACAACACCTTGCCTGTTACAAAAGTCGTTTACAATTGATTCTAGGCTTTGTCATTGTATTAAATAATGCTTTTATATGTAACTAGCGCGGCATCAGGTGATCGAAGATCCTCCTAATTTACTATGTTACAAATTACATTGGCATCACATCCATTGTCGTTTATAAAATAAATTATAAACTTTAAATGGTTTAGAAGCCATACAATGCAAATTGCCCCTTATTTATCATTGCAGTCCAGCACGGATACGACCTTAGAGGCGTTCAGGCATAATCCAACGGACGTAGCGTCATACCACTGTTCGCTCGAACAAGTATTGTGCCATTGGTCCGTACCTGCGGTTCCTCTCGTACTACGCAGGAATGCTGTCGCAACAACGTTTTGTCATTAGTAGGGTAAAACTAACCTGTCTCACGACGGTCTAAACCCAGCTCACGTTCCCTTGCATGGGTGAACAATCCAACGCTTGGTGAATTTTGCTTCACAATGATAGGAAGAGCCGACATCGAAGGATCAAAAAGCGACGTCGCTATGAACGCTTGGCCGCCACAAGCCAGTTATCCCTATGGTAACTTTTCTGACACCTCTTGTTAAAAACTCTTTAAACCAAAAGGATCGATAGGCCGAGCTTTTGCTGTCCCTGTGTGTACTGAACACCGAGATCAAGTCAGCATTTGCCCTTTTGCTCTATGTGTGGTTTCTGTCCGCACTGAGCTGGCCTTGGGACACCTCCGTTATTATTTGAGAGATGTACCGCCCCAGTCAAACTCCCTACCTGGCAATGTCCTTGAATTGGATCATACCTGAGTAATTGGAGTTATACCAAATTTTCAAATCAAAAATACATAAATGCATCGTTTTATTAAAGAATTTGTTTGCGATTATATAACAAACTCGTGATACTTTGATCAAGAAGCTTGCATCAAAACCCAATACCATAAGATATAATAAATATATCCGTATAATGGCTAGGAAATGATACACGTTCCATTTAATCAAGTAAGTAAGGAAACAATAAGAGTAGTGGTATTTCATTGACGATACCAAACCGAGGTCTAATATCTCCCACTTATTCTACACCTCTTATGTCTCCTTACACTGCCAGATTAGAGTCAAGCTCAAAAGGGTCTTCTTTCCCCGCTAATTATTCCAAGCCCGTTCCCTTGGCTGTGGTTTCGCTAGATAGTAGATAGGGACAGTAGGAATCTCGTTAATCCATTCATGCGCGTCACTAATTAGATGACGAGGCATTTGGCTACCTTAAGAGAGTCATAGTTACTCCCGCCGTTGACCCGCGCTTACTTGAATTTCTTCACTTTGACATTCAGAGCACTGGGCAGAAATCACATTGTGTCAACACCCGCTAGGGCCATCACAATGCTTTGTTTTAATTAGACAGTCGGATTCCCCAAGTCCGTGCCAGTTCTGAATTGATTGTTAATTGATAATCGTTATAATTGATAAGAACTAATTGGTTTAACCCAAATAGTATTCTTAAAAATTTTAGCAAGAAAGTTCCACAATTGGCTACGTAACTAAACTATCCGGGGAACAAGTAACTAACATAAATGCTAGAAACTCTATTTACCCAGAACGAGCACATAAACCATGTTATTGTTTCCCAATCAAGCCCGACTATCTCAATCTTCAGAGCCAATCCTTATCCCGAAGTTACGGATCTAATTTGCCGACTTCCCTTACCTACATTATTCTATCGACTAGAGACTCTTCACCTTGGAGACCAGCTGCGGATATTGGTACGGCCTGTTGAGAAGTTTGCGTGTCCCCACCATAAATTTTCAAGGTCCGAGGAGAAAATATCGACACAACAGTATATGTCATGCTCTTCTAGCCCATCTACCATATCTCTCTGCGAAAGACTTCCATGGTAGTACGGCTATAAAACAGAAAAGAAAACTCTTCCGATATCTCTCGACGGCTTCTTTATGGTCGTTCCTGTTGCCAGGATGAGCACGAGGCCCATATTTAATAACAAACGGATACTCAACAGGTTACGGAATTGGAACCGTATTCCCTTTCGTTCAAAATTATTCAAGTGTATTATATTCGCTTTGTTTATATAGTTAGGCATTTTTGTTTTACTTGAAAATTTTCGGCTTTCGCCTTGAACTTAGGACCGACTAACTCGTGATCAACCACTGTTCACACGAAACCCTTCTCCACTTCAGTCCTCCAAGGTCTCATTCGATTATTTGCTACTACCACCAAGATCTGTACCAATGGCAGCTCCATGCAGGCTTACGCCAAACACTTCTACGCATACCATTGTACCTTCCTACTCACTAAAGTTTCAAAATTTATATCACAAGTAATATAAATCATCTACTTTAGCGGTAATGTATAGGTATACAACTTAAGCGCCATCCATTTTAAGGGCTAGTTGCTTCGGCAGGTGAGTTGTTACACACTCCTTAGCGGATTTCGACTTCCATGATCACCGTCCTGCTGTTTTAAGCAACCAACGCCTTTCATGGTATCTGCATGAGTTGTTAATTTGGGCACCGTAACATTACGTTTGGTTCATCCCACAGCGCCAGTTCTGCTTACCAAAAGTGGCCCACTGGGCACATTATATCATAACCTTGAACTTCATATCAAGAAAGTTAAGGTTCTTACCCATTTAAAGTTTGAGAATAGGTTAAGATCGTTTCGACCCTAAGGCCTCTAATCATTCGCTTTACCAGATAAGATTATTTTATATAATATTAAAATGCACCAGCTATCCTGAGGGAAACTTCGGAAGGAACCAGCTACTAGATGGTTCGATTGGTCTTTCGCCCCTATACTCAATTCTGACAATCGATTTGCACGTCAGAACTGTTTCGGTCTTCCATCAGGGTTTCCCCTGACTTCAACCTGATCAAGTATAGTTCACCATCTTTCGGGTCACAGCATATATGCTCAAGGTACGTTCCAGTTAGAGGCATAAATAATATAAATATACATTATACATAACTATATAGAACGCCCCGGGATTGTGTTAATTAGCTATAAATAGCTAAAAAACTAATCCCATTATTAGTCAAGTTAATTACGCTATTAGGTTTACATCCCAATAACTTGCACATATGTTAGACTCCTTGGTCCGTGTTTCAAGACGGGTCCCGAAGGTATCCTGAATCTTTCGCATTGTTAATCATACAAGAGCATATAATAAACACAAAAATCAATGATAATTATGCCATTATATAATTCCGAAAAATTAACGCTCTGTAATAATATAAATCTATCAGCACTTTATCAAATTAATAACATTTATTCTGTGTTAAAATGCAAGCAATTTAATTGGAATAAACTATAAGTTATATTTTATGATAAATTTGGGATATGCTAATAGATTACAATGTCCTTATATGGAAAAAATGCACATTATTCTTAATAATATTATTTAAATATTACAATTTTAATGATGAATTTTCCATAACGGATATTCAGGTTCATCGGGCTTAACCTCTAAGCAGTTTCACGTACTGTTTAACTCTCTATTCAGAGTTCTTTTCAACTTTCCCTCACGGTACTTGTTTACTATCGGTCTCATGGTTATATTTAGTTTTAGATGGAGTTTACCACCCACTTAGTGCTGCACTATCAAGCAACACGACTCTTTGGAAACATCATCTAGCAATCATTAACGTTATACGGGCCTGGCACCCTCTATGGGTAAATGGCCTCATTTAAGAAGGACTTAAATCATTAATTTCTCATACTAGAATATTGACGCTCCATACACTGCATCTCACATTTGCCATATAGACAAAGTGACTTAGTGCTGAACTGTTTTCTTTTCGCTCGCCGCTACTAAGAAAATCCTTGTTAGTTTCTTTTCCTCCCCTAATTAATATGCTTAAATTCAGGGGGTAGTCCCATATGAGTTGAGGTTGTATATATAACTATATTTTGCCATAAATTCTTTATATATAAATGATAAAACAATCAATTAAATTCGTTATAAATAGTTCCAATAGTTCTTGTAAGCAAAGTCATTTTTATCCATTTAACGAACCAACGAAGAATAATAACAAAACCAAGATTTTTCTTTTTCCGAATCATTAATAAGAGACAATTCTAGATGAAAAATATTTCAATTTTTTATGCTAGACATTTCTCAGTATTATTTGATTGAAAAAGAAAATATTTCTCTTCGTTTTTCACATTCAAATGTGAGATAATGTTTTTCATTTCTTTTTTAATATTATGAATAAAATCATTATTTAATCCAATAATATACCATATGCTTATAAAAAATTTATAAACAACTTAATTAGCATAGTCTTACAACCCTCAACCATATGTAGTCCAAGCAGCACTATAAAATTAATTAAAGTACATAACAGCATGGACTGCGATATGCGTTCAAAATGTCGATGTTCATGTGTCCTGCAGTTCACACGATGACGCACAGTTTGCTGCGTTCTTCATCGACCCATGAGCCGAGTGATCCACCGCTTAGAGTTTTATAATTCAATTTTATATAATGTCAATATTGTTTTTATTGAAAGAAATTAAAAATACACCATTTTACTGGCATATATCAATTCCTTCAATAAATTTATTTTTATACCTAAAATAAATGTTGCGAAATGTCTTAGTTTCATATAAGCATTATGTATCATAATAATCTGGTTATGGTTTGCTATTTTGGGTGACACATACTGCAAAATTTATATAAAACATTAACCTGATGGATGACAGGTACAAACATTGTATATTTTAGGTTGTTGCATTAGCCAACGTATGCTCATAACATAGATGAACAATACATATTCGCAACGCGTGTATATTATGGTCCATATACACACACACTTATTTTGATTACCACACATTCAAAATTATTTTTATTTTAATTCGACTTCTACTTTCGAATTTAGTTTAGTTTCTTCGATTTCCATTTTCGAGAATTTGTTTTTATAGGAAACGCCGTTGTTGTAGTAAGTACTGCCACAAATACGCACAGCAACATTAATAATGTTAAAGTCTTTTTATGAGGTTGCCAAGCCCCACATATAAAATAAAAGCCATCTTCATTTTATTTTGACTTTAACTTTTGATTCCGTGGAATCATTTTGTAATATTTTTATTTTGGTAAATTGTATTTATTTGTATTATAACAAATATTTATTAACGATAAGGATATTATACAATAATGATCCTTCCGCAGGTTCACCTACGGAAACCTTGTTACGACTTTTACTTCCTCTAAATAATCAAGTTCGGTCAACTTTTGCGAAACAACCGTAACACGCAAGGCGTCACAGTGATCACGTCCGGAGACCTCACTAAATAATTCAATCGGTAGTAGCGACGGGCGGTGTGTACAAAGGGCAGGGACGTAATCAATGCGAGTTAATGACTCACACTTACTGGGAATTCCAAGTTCATGTGAACAGTTTCAGTTCACAATCCCAAGCATGAAAGTGGTTCAGCGGTTTACCCGGACCTCTCGGTCTAGGAAATACACGTTGATACTTTCATTGTAGCGCGCGTGCAGCCCAGGACATCTAAGGGCATCACAGACCTGTTATTGCTCAATCTCATTATTGCTAGACGCAATTTGTCCATTTAAGAAGCTAGTGTCCTTATAATGGGACAAACCAACAGGTACGGCTCCACTTACATAAACACATTCAAACACAATAAACATTTTACTGCCACCATGAATGAAGGCTAACATAAGCTTCAGCACCATAATCCTGAAGATATCTATTTAATATATTTGAGTCTCGTTCGTTATCGGAATTAACCAGACAAATCACTCCACGAACTAAGAACGGCCATGCACCACCACCCATAGATTCGAGAAAGAGCTATCAATCTGTCTTACACACTTATGTTCGGACCTGGTAAGTTTTCCCGTGTTGAGTCAAATTAAGCCGCAGGCTCCACTCCTGGTGGTGCCCTTCCGTCAATTCCTTTAAGTTTCAGCTTTGCAACCATACTTCCCCCGGAGCCCAAAAGCTTTGGTTTCCCGGGAAGCGACTGAGAGAGCCATAAAAGTAGCTACACCCAATTGCTAGCTGGCATCGTTTATGGTTAGAACTAGGGCGGTATCTGATCGCCTTCGAACCTCTAACTTTCGTTCTTGATTAATGAAAACATCTTTGGCAAATGCTTTCGCTTAAGTTAGTCTTACGACGGTCCAAGAATTTCACCTCTCGCGTCGTAATACTAATGCCCCCAAACTGCTTCTATTAATCATTACCTCTTGATCTGAAAACCAATGAAAGCAGAACAGAGGTCTTATTTCATTATCCCATGCACAGAATATTCAGGCATTTGAAGCCTGCTTTAAGCACTCTAATTTGTTCAAAGTAATAGTACCGGCCCACAATAACACTCGTTTAAGAGCACTAGTGCAGGTTTTTAAATAGGAGGAACATATGAAAAAATACAAGTATTTAATCACATATAAGAACTCCACCGGTAATACGCTTACATACATAAAGGTATAGTACTAACCACAATTGTAAGTTGTACTACCCGTATGAAGCACAAGTTCAACTACGAACGTTTTAACCGCAACAACTTTAATATACGCTATTGGAGCTGGAATTACCGCGGCTGCTGGCACCAGACTTGCCCTCCAATTGGTCCTTGTTAAAGGATTTAAAGTGTACTCATTCCAATTACAGGGCCTCGGATATGAGTCCTGTATTGTTATTTTTCGTCACTACCTCCCCGAGCTGGGAGTGGGTAATTTACGCGCCTGCTGCCTTCCTTAGATGTGGTAGCCGTTTCTCAGGCTCCCTCTCCGGAATCGAACCCTGATTCCCCGTTACCCGTTGCAACCATGGTAGTCCTAGATACTACCATCAAAAGTTGATAGGGCAGACATTTGAAAGATCTGTCGTCGGTACAAGACCATACGATCTGCATGTTATCTAGAGTTCAACCAATATAACGATCTTGCGATCGCTTGGTTTTAGCCTAATAAAAGCACATGTCCCATAAGGTTCATGTTTTAATTGCATGTATTAGCTCTAGAATTACCACAGTTATCCAAGTAACTGTTAACGATCTAAGGAACCATAACTGATATAATGAGCCTTTTGCGGTTTCACTTTTAATTCGTGTGTACTTAGACATGCATGGCTTAATCTTTGAGACAAGCATATAACTACTGGCAGGATCAACCAGAATAATGTTTTTCCTTCATATTCCATTCATATTTTTTGAATCGAAATAAGCAATATAATAGATATATAGATTTTTCACTTTATATAATTCCATGATTTTTATTATATTGAATAAAATTCAATATTTCGCCTTTGGGTAAAATTTTAAATATATAAATATAAGTAAAAAATCTATTCGATTACGGCCATTTTTATATAGCATTCGTAATCCATATTTTCATTTTTAATTTATACTTGTTTTACCAATATAACAAGAATTTCATATAATTATTGTAATATATATGTTTCTATAATTTTATCTTTTTATATATACATATTTCATTATAAAATATCATTTTATTTCCAACATACATAATTATTGTATCCACACATGTACAATTTTTGTTTAACCAATATAAATATTAAGTTAAATCATTTGCATTTTGAAGATAAATTTAAAATTTATCTCTTTTCATATATCTCTCTGGTAATATATAACATAAAACCAAGCGCATATGATAATATTTCCACATTTAATATATAATTTTATATTTCTTTCATAAGAATCCATATTTGTATTATACCGTAACGATATAATAATCCAACTATACGGCAGGTAATAAATTAATATTTGCCTGCCTCCAAAAATTAACGATAATATATGGAAACGATTTGTTATTCTATATATAATAGAAACTTGACTTTTGTTTCAACGATATTATCTAAAAAGCGTATATTCCTATTATCCGCGGAGCCAAGTCCCGTGTTCTATAGAACTGAGAAACAAATTTGTACGGATAATAATATACTTTATTTTATGTAACCAATATAAACATAATCCGAAATAAATATTTCGAATAATGCGGGAGGTCGGCAACCACTGCCTACCTATAGTAGTTTTTGAACCCGCTGTCCTCAAAGCGGGTATTTTCAATTCCGTTTGCCACCCAACATACGGTCTATTCTCTTATATATTAAGAGATTATAGGAACATTTCATTTTTTTTCCATTATTCATATATAATATGATTATTTTTTTTTTTATACATATAATAAATATTAATTTTTATATGTTTATTATTTAATTTACTCATATAATTGCCAAATTCATATGAATACATAAGTTTTGAACAATATGAGAGGTCGGCAACCACTGCCTACCTATAGTAGTTTTTGAACCCTCTGTCGTAATTCCGGTCGTTTACACTACTATACCCTCTCACTATAATGGCTTTTCTCTATAATACTAAGAGAATATGGGAATATCTCAGCATTTTTTCCCATATACATATAATAATTAACCATTTTCATATGTATATTATTTAATTTAATCATATAATTGCCAAAATCATATGAATACATAAGTTTTGAACAATATGAGAGGTCGGCAACCACTGCCTACCTATAGTAGTTTTTGAACCCTCTGTCGTAATTCCGGTCGTTTACACTACTATACCCTCTCACTATAATGGATTTTCTCTATAATACTAAGAGAATGTGGGAATATTTCAGCATTTTTTCCCTTATACATATAATAATTAATCATTTTCATATGTATATTATTTAATTTACTCATACAATTGCCAAAATCATATGAATACATAAGTTTTGAACAATATGAGAGGTCGGCAACCACTGCCTACCTATAGTAGTTTTTGAACCCTCTGTCGTAATTCCGGTCGTTTACACTACTATACCCTCTCACTTAAATGGCTTTTCTCTATAATACTAAGAGAATATGGGAATATCTCAGCATTTTTTCCCATATACATATAATAATTAACCATTTTCATATGTATATTATTTAATTTAATCATATAATTGCCAAAATCATATGAATACATAAGTTTTGAACAATATGAGAGGTCGGCAACCACTGCCTACCTATAGTAGTTTTTGAACCCTCTGTCGTAATTCCGGTCGTTTACACTACTATACCCTCTCACTATAATGGATTTTCTCTATAATACTAAGAGAATGTGGGAATATTTCAGCATTTTTTCCCTTATACATATAATAATTAATCATTTTCATATGTATATTATTTAATTTACTCATACAATTGCCAAAATCATATGAATACATAAGTTTTGAACAATATGAGAGGTCGGCAACCACTGCCTACCTATAGTAGTTTTTGAACCCTCTGTCGTAATTCCGGTGGTTTACACTACTATACCCTCTCACTTAAATGGCTTTTCTCTATAATACTAAGAGAATATGGGAATATCTCTGCATTTTTTCCCATATACATATAATAATTAATCATTTTCGTATGTATATTATTTAATTTACTCATACAATTGCCAAAATCATATGAATACATAAGTTTTGAACAATATGAGAGGTCGGCAACCACTGCCTACCTATAGTAGTTTTTGAACCCTCTGTCGTAATTCCGGTCGTTTACACTACTATACCCTCTCACTTAAATGGCTTTTCTCTATAATACTAAGAGAATATGGGAATATCTCTGCATTTTTTCCCATATACATATAATAATTAACCATTTTCATATGTATATTATTTAATTTAATCATATAATTGCCAAAATCATATGAATACATAAGTTTTGAACAATATGAGAGGTCGGCAACCACTGCCTACCTATAGTAGTTTTTGAACCCTCTGTCGTAATTCCGGTCGTTTACACTACTATACCCTCTCACTATAATGGATTTTCTCTATAATACTAAGAGAATGTGGGAATATTTCAGCATTTTTTCCCTTATACATATAATAATTAATCATTTTCATATGTATATTATTTAATTTACTCATATAATTGCCAAATTCATATGAATACATAAGTTTTGAACAATATGAGAGGTCGGCAACCACTGCCTACCTATAGTAGTTTTTGAACCCTCTGTCGTAATTCCGGTCGTTTACACTACTATACCCTCTCACTATAATGGATTTTCTCTATAATACTAAGAGAATGTGGGAATATTTCAGCATTTTTTCCCTTATACATATAATAATTAATCATTTTCATATGTATATTATTTAATTTACTCATACAATTGCCAAAATCATATGAATACATAAGTTTTGAACAATATGAGAGGTCGGCAACCACTGCCTACCTATAGTAGTTTTTGAACCCTCTGTCGTAATTCCGGTCGTTTACACTACTATACCCTCTCACTTAAATGGCTTTTCTCTATAATACTAAGAGAATATGGGAATATCTTAGCATTTTTTCCCATATACATATAATAATTAACCATTTTCATATGTATATTTTTTAATTTACTCATATAATTGCCAAAATCATATAAATACATAAGTTTGAACAATATCAGAGGTCGGCAACGGTCTTTCCTCTATAATACTAAGATAATATGGGAATATTTCATCATTTTTTCCCTTATACATATAATAATTAATCATTTTCATATGTATATTATTTAATTTACTCGTATAATTGTCAAAATCCTATGAACACATAAGAGAATACAATATGAGAGGTCGGCGCAACCATAATATAGTAGTTGATGACGAGGTGTTTGGCAACTTGACACAATCCATTAAAGTCTTTATATTAATTATATGAAAGGGACAATATCATATGCGTCACTAAATTGATGACGAGGTGTTTGGCAACTTGATACAATTCTTTAAAGTCTTTATATCAAAAATTATATGATAGGGACAATATCATATGCGTCACTAAATTGATGACGAGGTGTTTGGCAACTTGACACAATTCATTAGAGTCTGTATATTAATTATATGATAGGGACAATATCATATGCGTCACTAAATTGATGACGAGGTGTTTGGCAACTTGATACAATTCTTTAAAGTCTTTATATCAAAAATTATATAATAAGGACAATATCATATGCGTCACTAAATTGATGACGAGGTGTTTGGCAACTTGACACAATCCATTAAAGTCTTTATATTAATTATATGATAGGGACAATATCATATGCGTCACTAAATTGATCAGTCGCGATCGAACACTCGACGAGTGCAGACGTGCCTGCGGATCGACAGCAAATTGTTAGCAAATTGTTAGCAAATTGTTCACAGTTGTAAGTCCCGTTACTTGTGCCCAGCCACTTCGCGTCGCGTGATCTTGTCGCGCGTTTTGATTGGCCCAGCCAACGTACCTAACGGTAGTTCGCACTAACACCATCGCACACCCGAGTGTGCGTGTTATCAGCGCAAAAAACCCAGTGCTCGAAGCAGCGGTATAATTGCAAAGCAGCAGCCACGTGCTGCCTGGCTCACCGGCTTACGGTGCCCAGCTTCCCCCCCCCCCCCCTCCTCACTCCTTATCAACTTTGGAGAAGATGGACTGGCAGGCCCCCCCGCGCACCCACAAGCTTGGAACAACACCACGCAAAAAGGCTCTGAGAACACGCAAGAGCAGCTCCAGCAGCGAGGGAAGCACCTCGCATACAGAGCCGGGCGAGATAAAGCGAAAACCGGCAAAGAAAGCACAGGGAGAGGAGCTGGAAGATAAGCCAAGCACTAGCGCAGCTCTGCGCAAGAAGCTCGCCAACAACGCCTTCGCTTTACTCTCGACCGAAGAAGACGAGTACGACCAAGAGAGCTCTGATGACGAACCCGGACCTAAAGACGATTCCAAGCCCAAGACCCCCGAGAAACCAAAGCCCACCCCGAAGACCATCAAGCCACCTCCGATTTTTATCCCCGATGTGACCAACATCTCGGCACTCGTCAAGATGATCACGACTCTTGTAGGCCCGAAGAACAATTTTACCTACAAGACCGTGAATGGCAACAACGTACGTGTCATGATGCCGGACAAAGAGTCCTATACAGCTCTGCGTCTCCAACTTGTGGCCCAAAACAAGAGGCATCGGACTTTCCAGCCGAAAGATGAACGTGCATACAAGGTTGTCATCAAAGGACTCCACCACTCCACCGATCGTGAGGAAATCATTGAAGACCTTCGCAGACAAGGGCACGCTGTTAGAGATCTGCACAATCCCATTGGCAGAAGAACTAAAGAACCGCTGGGAATATTCTTCGCCAACCTGGAGCCTTCCAGCAACAACAAAGACGTCTACCAAGTCAAGCGGATCTGCAGGTCGGTAGTAACCATTGAACCGCCGCAGAAGTTCAACGACGTGCCTCAATGCTTCAGGTGCCAAGGATTCGGTCATACACAGCGTTACTGCTTCCTGGAATACCGATGTGTAAAGTGTGGAGGCCCTCACGAATCGAGGGCATGTGAGAAGAGGGAGGACGACAAAGCGTGCTGCTTCCACTGCCAGGCGGACCATCCTGCGTCTTTCAAGGGATGCCCTGCATACAAAAGGGCCAAAGCACTCGCTGCTCCGAAAACAAGGCCCGTCGCTAATGCTAACAAGGCGCCGCCCGTGGCATCACCAAACGTCACCTCTGGCAGGAGCTACCGAGACGCCCTCAACGGAGTGCACGCAGCACCGCAGAATCCCACAACCCCAGTCCAAACCCAAACAGAAACCCCACACTCCGGTCAGATAGAAGCGATGTTCGCTCGCATGGAAGGAATGATGGAAAGGATGATGGAGCGCATGTTCACCCAGATGACACAGCTGGTGGCCACCATTCTCAACAGCAAGTCATGCAACTAAAGCTCCACCTAGTCGTCTGGAATGCGAACGGCCTGCAGAACAGCAAGGCCATAGTCGAGCACCATCTGAAGACCCACCAGATCGATATCCTACTCGTAGCCGAAACCCACTTCTCCCCCAGATCCCACTTTAATATCAGCGGATATGACCTCATCCATGCAGACCATCCTTCTGGCAGAGCACGCGGTGGAGCAGCCATCCTCATCAGGAGCGGTATTCAATACCTAGAGCTGCCCGCGTTTCAGCAAGACTGGGCACAATGTCCTGTCATCAGGATTGTCAGCCCGCAAGGAGATTTAGACATTGGAGCGGTCTACTTTCCCCCCAGATACCGCATAACAGCATCTCACCTCAGTGAGTTCTTCGAGCATTTTGGGCCCCGCTTCATAGCAGCTGGAGATTATAACGCCAAACATTCTTGGTGGGGATCGCGCGCCAACAACCCCAAAGGGAAAACTCTGTTTGGGTACCTGCAACGCCACCGACTGGACTGCCACTCCACTGGCGAGCCCACTCACTGGCCAACGAATCCCCTCAAGACTCCAGACCTACTGGACTTTGCTGTGTCGAAAGGCATAGGGCATGCGAAGATCAGCTGCACAACAAATGCTGATCTCCTGTCAGACCACTGTGCAATAAACGTGCTAATCAACACGCCAGTCCTCAGGAAAACCCCGCTCAGAAGGCTCACTGGAAAATATACCGACGCCGCCAAGTTCGCGTCCTGGATGCTCTCCACCGTCAATCCGAACCCCATCCTCAACACACCCAGGAACATTGATGAAGCTATCGGGAATCTCACCAGGCAGATGCAAAACGCTGCGGAATTCGCAAGCCCACCGCCACCAAAGACTGCGAGAACACCTAGCAGGGACCTCCACCTCTGGTCCCCGGAAATTGCGGCACTCGTGACTGAGAAGAGGCGTCTCAGGAGAGTTTGGTTCTTGACGCGCAATCCAAGAGACAAAACAGCGCTCAATCACGCCACAAAGGAGTTGAAGGACAAGATCTCCAGCCTACGCCAGGACTCCTTCCTCAGATTCCTCGAGGAACTCTCTCCCGGGGACCCAGACCACAATCTGTGGAACGTCACCCGCCACATTAAACGACCAGCCAAAAAGGTTTCCGCAGTGCGCAAAGCAGATGGATCCTGGTGCCTTTCGGATGCTGAAAGAGCAGAAGCTTTCGCCGAACACCTTTACAACGCCTTCTCTCCGTTCGACTGCTGCACTGCCGAAGAACATGCTGAAACAGCCCGGTTTCTCAATAGCCCAAGCTCTCCCGGTCCCCCGTTGGAACCAGTCGACCCTGAGGAAGTTGCGCAGGAGATTGCTCTACTGAAGAACAACAAATCTCCAGGCCTGGATCGTATAGATGCGGCGGCCCTAAAAATGCTCCCATCCCGCTGCACACAAATGCTGGCCAGCATTTACAACAGCTGCTTCCGGCTAGGGTACTTCCCGGAAGAGTGGAAAAGAGCAGAGGTTATTGTCCTCCTCAAGCCTGGTAAGCCTGAAGCCAATCTCGCCTCCTATCGTCCGATTAGTTTGCTGGCAATCCTCTCCAAAATACTCGAAAGAGTATTTTTGCGCAGAGTATTGCCAGTACTGGATGAGGCTGGTTTGATCCCCGATCACCAGTTTGGCTTCAGGCGCTCCCACGGAACACCAGAGCAATGCCACCGGCTAGTCGAACGGATCCTCGAGGCATTCGAGCAAAAGAAATACTGCTGCGCTGTAATGCTCGACGTGAAGCAGGCATTCGACAGAGTTTGGCATCCTGGACTCCTCCATAAACTCAAATCCTACCTCCCAAGCCCCCATTTTACCCTCCTCAAATCCTACACTGAGGGAAGAGCATTCCAAGTCAGATGCGGAAGTGCAATAAGCCTACCCAGACTGATCAGAGCTGGAGTTCCGCAAGGCAGTGTGCTCGGACCAATACTGTACACCCTTTACACCGCAGACCTTCCCATAATCCCCTCCAGGAACCTAACTATAGCGACTTATGCAGATGACACGGCTTTCCTCGCCTCCTCATCCGACCCACGAGAAGCCTCCGAAACAATCCAAAGGCAAATGGACGCGCTACATCCCTGGCTCAGCAGGTGGAACATCGTAGTGAACGCGGAAAAATCTACCCAAACAACATTTGCACTAAGGAGAGGAGACTGCCCACCGGTCACGCTAAACGGAGTCATCATTCCCAACGCACCCGCACCCAAGTACCTAGGACTTACCCTGGACCGCAGGCTCACTTGGCGTCCCCACATCGTCAGCAAACGCATACAGGCCGATGCGCGTCTGAGGCAGATGCATTGGCTTATTGGGAGAGGGTCCAAGCTAAGGCAGAACCACAAAATCCTGGTGTACAAGGCAATTCTCAAGCCCATCTGGACCTACGGGATACAGCTATGGGGCACGGCAAGCCACACGAATCGCCTGCGTATACAGCGGTTCCAGAATAGGTGCTTGAGAATTGCCTGTAATGCGCATCCCTACCACGAGAATGTCGCCATACATAGGGAACTTGGAATCCCACAAGTCGCTGATGAAATCTCCAGGCTCAGCGAGAGATACCTGAAAAGGCTCGAAAACCACCCTAACCACCTCGCCACCAACCTGTTAGACAATAGCCAAACAAGCAGACGTCTCATGAGGAGACACCCTCTCGATCTTCCACAACAATAGACAACACATATAAAACCCGCCACAAATACATGTACAATAGTATCCCTTAAGCTAATGTTCCCCCGCAAAACCATTTAATTATTGTCCACTAGGACAGATTTTAAATAAATAAACGCACGCTAAAGAAAAAAAAAAAAAAAAAACTAAATTGATGACGAGGTGTTTGGCAACTTGATACAATTCTTTAAAGTCTATATATCAAAAATTATATGATAGGGACAATATCATATGCGTCACTAAATTGATGACGAGGTGTTTGGCAACTTGACACAATTCATTAAAGTCTGTATATTAATTATATGATAGGGACAATATCATATGCGTCACTAAATTGATGACGAGGTGTTTGGCAACTTGATACAATTCTTTAAAGTCTTTATATCAAAAATTATATGATAAGGACAATATCATATGCGTCACTAAATTGATGACGAGGTGTTTGGCAACTTGACACAATCCATTAAAGTCTTTATATTAATTATATGATAGGGACAATATCATATGCGTCACTAAATTGATGACGAGGTGTTTGGCAACTTGATACAATTCTTTAAAGTCTTTATATCAAAAATTATATGATAAGGACAATATCATATGCGTCACTAAATTGATGACGAGGTGTTTGGCAACTTGACACAATTCATTAAAGTCTTTATATTAATTATATGATAGGGACAATATCATATGCGTCACTAAATTGATGACGAGGTGTTTGGCAACTTGACACAATCCATTAAAGTCTTTATATTAATTATATGATAGGGACAATATCATATGCGTCACTAAATTGATGACGAGGTGTTTGGCAACTTGATTCAATTCTTTAAAGTCTTTATATCAAAAATTATATGATAAGGACAATATCATATGCGTCACTAAATTGATGACGAGGTGTTTGGCAACTTGACACAATTCATTAAAGTCTGTATATTAATTATATGATAGGGACAATATCATATGCGTCACTAAATTGATGACGAGGTGTTTGGCAACTTGATACAATTCTTTAAAGTCTTTATATCAAAAATTATATGATAGGGACAATATCATATGCGTCACTAAATTGATGACGAGGTGTTTGGCAACTTGACACAATTCATTAAAGTCTTTATATTAATTATATGATAGGGACAATATCATATGCGTCACTAAATTGATGACGAGGTGTTTGGCAACTTGACACAATCCATTAAAGTCTTTATATTAATTATATGATAGGGACAATATCATATGCGTCACTAAATTGATGACGAGGTGTTTGGCTACAGGAAAAAATCATTTATTTATCGAATCATCAAGCAAAGGATAAGCTTCAGTGGATCGCAGTATGGCAGCTGCTCAACCACTTACAACACCTTGCCTGTTACAAAAGTCGTTTACAATTGATTCTAGGCTTTGTCATTGTATTAAATAATGCTTTTATATGTAACTAGCGCGGCATCAGGTGATCGAAGATCCTCCTAATTTACTATGTTACAAATTACATTGGCATCACATCCATTGTCGTTTATAAAATAAATTATAAACTTTAAATGGTTTAGAAGCCATACAATGCAAATTGCCCCTTATTTATCATTGCAGTCCAGCACGGATACGACCTTAGAGGCGTTCAGGCATAATCCAACGGACGTAGCGTCATACCACTGTTCGCTCGAACAAGTATTGTGCCATTGGTCCGTACCTGCGGTTCCTCTCGTACTACGCAGGAATGCTGTCGCAACAACGTTTTGTCATTAGTAGGGTAAAACTAACCTGTCTCACGACGGTCTAAACCCAGCTCACGTTCCCTTGCATGGGTGAACAATCCAACGCTTGGTGAATTTTGCTTCACAATGATAGGAAGAGCCGACATCGAAGGATCAAAAAGCGACGTCGCTATGAACGCTTGGCCGCCACAAGCCAGTTATCCCTATGGTAACTTTTCTGACACCTCTTGTTAAAAACTCTTTAAACCAAAAGGATCGATAGGCCGAGCTTTTGCTGTCCCTGTGTGTACTGAACACCGAGATCAAGTCAGCATTTGCCCTTTTGCTCTATGTGTGGTTTCTGTCCGCACTGAGCTGGCCTTGGGACACCTCCGTTATTATTTGAGAGATGTACCGCCCCAGTCAAACTCCCTACCTGGCAATGTCCTTGAATTGGATCATACCTGAGTAATTGGAGTTATACCAAATTTTCAAATCAAAAATACATAAATGCATCGTTTTATTAAAGAATTTGTTTGCGATTATATAACAAACTCGTGATACTTTGATCAAGAAGCTTGCATCAAAACCCAATACCATAAGATATAATAAATATATCCGTATAATGGCTAGGAAATGATACACGTTCCATTTAATCAAGTAAGTAAGGAAACAATAAGAGTAGTGGTATTTCATTGACGATACCAAACCGAGGTCTAATATCTCCCACTTATTCTACACCTCTTATGTCTCCTTACACTGCCAGATTAGAGTCAAGCTCAAAAGGGTCTTCTTTCCCCGCTAATTATTCCAAGCCCGTTCCCTTGGCTGTGGTTTCGCTAGATAGTAGATAGGGACAGTAGGAATCTCGTTAATCCATTCATGCGCGTCACTAATTAGATGACGAGGCATTTGGCTACCTTAAGAGAGTCATAGTTACTCCCGCCGTTGACCCGCGCTTACTTGAATTTCTTCACTTTGACATTCAGAGCACTGGGCAGAAATCACATTGTGTCAACACCCGCTAGGGCCATCACAATGCTTTGTTTTAATTAGACAGTCGGATTCCCCAAGTCCGTGCCAGTTCTGAATTGATTGTTAATTGATAATCGTTATAATTGATAAGAACTAATTGGTTTAACCCAAATAGTATTCTTAAAAATTTTAGCAAGAAAGTTCCACAATTGGCTACGTAACTAAACTATCCGGGGAACAAGTAACTAACATAAATGCTAGAAACTCTATTTACCCAGAACGAGCACATAAACCATGTTATTGTTTCCCAATCAAGCCCGACTATCTCAATCTTCAGAGCCAATCCTTATCCCGAAGTTACGGATCTAATTTGCCGACTTCCCTTACCTACATTATTCTATCGACTAGAGACTCTTCACCTTGGAGACCAGCTGCGGATATTGGTACGGCCTGTTGAGAAGTTTGCGTGTCCCCACCATAAATTTTCAAGGTCCGAGGAGAAAATATCGACACAACAGTATATGTCATGCTCTTCTAGCCCATCTACCATATCTCTCTGCGAAAGACTTCCATGGTAGTACGGCTATAAAACAGAAAAGAAAACTCTTCCGATATCTCTCGACGGCTTCTTTATGGTCGTTCCTGTTGCCAGGATGAGCACGAGGCCCATATTTAATAACAAACGGATACTCAACAGGTTACGGAATTGGAACCGTATTCCCTTTCGTTCAAAATTATTCAAGTGTATTATATTCGCTTTGTTTATATAGTTAGGCATTTTTGTTTTACTTGAAAATTTTCGGCTTTCGCCTTGAACTTAGGACCGACTAACTCGTGATCAACCACTGTTCACACGAAACCCTTCTCCACTTCAGTCCTCCAAGGTCTCATTCGATTATTTGCTACTACCACCAAGATCTGTACCAATGGCAGCTCCATGCAGGCTTACGCCAAACACTTCTACGCATACCATTGTACCTTCCTACTCACTAAAGTTTCAAAATTTATATCACAAGTAATATAAATCATCTACTTTAGCGGTAATGTATAGGTATACAACTTAAGCGCCATCCATTTTAAGGGCTAGTTGCTTCGGCAGGTGAGTTGTTACACACTCCTTAGCGGATTTCGACTTCCATGATCACCGTCCTGCTGTTTTAAGCAACCAACGCCTTTCATGGTATCTGCATGAGTTGTTAATTTGGGCACCGTAACATTACGTTTGGTTCATCCCACAGCGCCAGTTCTGCTTACCAAAAGTGGCCCACTGGGCACATTATATCATAACCTTGAACTTCATATCAAGAAAGTTAAGGTTCTTACCCATTTAAAGTTTGAGAATAGGTTAAGATCGTTTCGACCCTAAGGCCTCTAATCATTCGCTTTACCAGATAAGATTATTTTATATAATATTAAAATGCACCAGCTATCCTGAGGGAAACTTCGGAAGGAACCAGCTACTAGATGGTTCGATTGGTCTTTCGCCCCTATACTCAATTCTGACAATCGATTTGCACGTCAGAACTGTTTCGGTCTTCCATCAGGGTTTCCCCTGACTTCAACCTGATCAAGTATAGTTCACCATCTTTCGGGTCACAGCATATATGCTCAAGGTACGTTCCAGTTAGAGGCATAAATAATATAAATATACATTATACATAACTATATAGAACGCCCCGGGATTGTGTTAATTAGCTATAAATAGCTAAAAAACTAATCCCATTATTAGTCAAGTTAATTACGCTATTAGGTTTACATCCCAATAACTTGCACATATGTTAGACTCCTTGGTCCGTGTTTCAAGACGGGTCCCGAAGGTATCCTGAATCTTTCGCATTGTTAATCATACAAGAGCATATAATAAACACAAAAATCAATGATAATTATGCCATTATATAATTCCGAAAAATTAACGCTCTGTAATAATATAAATCTATCAGCACTTTATCAAATTAATAACATTTATTCTGTGTTAAAATGCAAGCAATTTAATTGGAATAAACTATAAGTTATATTTTATGATAAATTTGGGATATGCTAATAGATTACAATGTCCTTATATGGAAAAAATGCACATTATTCTTAATAATATTATTTAAATATTACAATTTTAATGATGAATTTTCCATAACGGATATTCAGGTTCATCGGGCTTAACCTCTAAGCAGTTTCACGTACTGTTTAACTCTCTATTCAGAGTTCTTTTCAACTTTCCCTCACGGTACTTGTTTACTATCGGTCTCATGGTTATATTTAGTTTAGATGGAGTTTACCACCCACTTAGTGCTGCACTATCAAGCAACACGACTCTTTGGAAACATCATCTAGCAATCATTAACGTTATACGGGCCTGGCACCCTCTATGGGTAAATGGCCTCATTTAAGAAGGACTTAAATCATTAATTTCTCATACTAGAATATTGACGCTCCATACACTGCATCTCACATTTGCCATATAGACAAAGTGACTTAGTGCTGAACTGTTTTCTTTTCGCTCGCCGCTACTAAGAAAATCCTTGTTAGTTTCTTTTCCTCCCCTAATTAATATGCTTAAATTCAGGGGGTAGTCCCATATGAGTTGAGGTTGTATATATAACTATATTTTGCCATAAATTCTTTATATATAAATGATAAAAACAATCCAATTAAATTCGTTATAAATAGTTCCAATAGTTCTTGTAAGCAAAGTCATTTTTATCCATTTAACGAACCAACGAAGAATAATAACAAAACCAAGATTTTTCTTTTCCCGAATCATTAATAAGAGACAATTCTAGATGAAAAATATTTCAATTTTTTATGCTAGACATTTCTCCAGTATTATTTGATTGAAAAAGAAAATATTTCTCTTCGTTTTCACATTCAAATGTGAGATAATGTTTTTCATTTCTTTTTTAATATTATGAATAAAATCATTATTTAATCCAATAATATACCATATGCTTATAAAAAATTTATAAACAACTTAATTAGCATAGTCTTACAACCCTCAACCATATGTAGTCCAGCAGCACTATAAAATTAATTAAAGTACATAACAGCATGGACTGCGATATGCGTTCAAAATGTCGATGTTCATGTGTCCTGCAGTTCACACGATGACGCACAGTTTGCTGCGTTCTTCATCGACCCATGAGCCGAGTGATCCACCGCTTAGAGTTTTATAATTCAATTTTATATAATGTCAATATTGTTTTTATTGAAAGAAATTAAAAATACACCATTTACTGGCATATATCAATTCCTTCAATAAATTTATTTTTATACCTAAAATAAATGTTGCGAAATGTCTTAGTTTCATATAAGCATTATGTTCATAATAATCTGGTTATGGTTTGCTATTTTGGGTGACACATACTGCAAAATTTATATAAAACATTAACCTGATGGATGACAGGTACAAACATTGTATATTTTAGGTTGTTGCATTAGCCAACGTATGCTCATAACATAGATGAACAATACATATTCGCAACGCGTGTATATTATGTCCATATACACACACACTTATTTGATTACCACACATTCAAAATTATTTTTATTTTAATTCGACTTCTACTTTCGAATTTAGTTTAGTTTCTTCGATTTCCATTTTCGAGAATTTGTTTTTATAGGAAACGCCGTTGTTGTAGTAAGTACTGCCACAAATACGCACAGCAACATTAATAATGTTAAAGTCTTTTTATGAGGTTGCCAAGCCCCACATATAAAATAAAAGCCATCTTCATTTTATTTTGACTTTAACTTTTGATTCCGTGGAATCATTTTGTAATATTTTTATTTTGGTAAATTGTATTTATTTGTATTATAACAAATATTTATTAACGATAAGGATATTATACAATAATGATCTTCCGCAGTTCACCTACGG
>NW_022611253.1:0-23798 GCF_004382195.2 Drosophila sechellia
ATATCATATGCGTCACTAAATTGATGACGAGGTGTTTGGCACTTGATACAATTCTTTAAAGTCTTTATATCAAAAATTAATAGATAGAGGACAATATCATATGCGTTCACTAAATTGATGACGAGGTGTTTGGCAACTGACACTAATCCATTAAAAGTCTTTATATTAATTATATGATAGGGACAATATCATATGCGTCACTAAATTGATGACGAGGTGTTTGGCACTTGATACATTCTTTAAAGTCTATAATCAAAAATTATATGATAGGGCAACAATATCATACGTCACTAAATTGATGACGAGGTGTTTGGCAACTTGACACAATTCATTAAAGTCTGTATATTAATTATATGATAGGGACAATATATATATTATGCGACTAATTGATGAGAGGTGTTTGCACTTGAACAATTCTTAAAGTCTTTATATCAAAATTATATGATAAGACAAATAATCATATGCGTCACTAAATTGATGACAGGTGTTTGGCAACTTGACACAATCCATTAAAGTCTTTATATTAATATTATGATAGGGACAATATCATATGCGTCACTAAATGATGACGAGGTTTGGCAACTTGATACAATTCTTTAAGTCTTTATATCAAAAATTATATATGATAGGACAATATCATATGCGTCACTAAATTGATGACGAGGTGTTTGGCAACTTGACACAATTCATTAAAGTCTTTATATTAATTATATATAGGGACAATATCAATGCTCACTAAATGATGACGAGGTGTTTGGCAACTTGACACATCATTAAGTCTTTATCATAATTAATATGATAGGGACAATATCATATGCGTCACTAAATTGATCGCGATCGAACACTCGACGAGTGCAGACGTGCCTGCGGATCGACAGCTGCGGATCGACAGGCAAATTGTTAGCAAATTGTTAGCAAATTGTTCGCGTCGCGTGATCTTGTCGCGCGTTTTGATTGGCCCAGCCAACGTACCTAACGGTAGTTCGCACTAACACCATCGCACACCCGAGTGTGCGTGTTATCAGCGCAAAAAACCCAGTGCTCGAAGCAGCGGTATAATTGCAAAGCAGCAGCCACGTGCTGCCTGGCTCACCGGCTTACGGTGCCCAGCTTCCCCCCCCCCCCCTCCTCACTCCTTATCAACTTTGGAGAAGATGGACTGGCAGGCCCCCCGCGCACCCACAAGCTTGGAACAACACCACGCAAAAAGGCTCTGAGAACACGCAAGAGCAGCTCCAGCAGCGAGGGAAGCACCTCGCATACAGAGCCGGGCGAGATAAAGCGAAAACCGGCAAAGAAAGCACAGGGAGAGGAGCTGGAAGATAAGCCAAGCACTAGCGCAGCTCTGCGCAAGAAGCTCGCCAACACGCCTTCGCTTTACTCTCGACGAAGAAGACGAGTACGACCAAGAGAGCTCTGATGACGAACCCGGACCTAAAGACGATTCCAAGCCCAAGACCCCCGAGAAACCAAAGCCCACCCGAAGACCATCAAGCCACCTCCGATTTTTATCCCCGATGTGACCAACATCTCGGCACTCGTCAAGATGATCACGACTCTTGTAGGCCCGAAGAACAATTTTACCTACAAGACCGTGAATGCAACAACGTACGTGTCATGATGCCGGACAAAGAGTCCTATACAGCTCTGCGTCTCCAACTTGTGGCCCAAAACAAGAGGCATCGGACTTTCCAGCCGAAAGATGAACGTGCATACAAGGTTGTCATCAAAGGACTCCACCACTCCACCGATCGTGAGGAAATCATTGAGACCTTCGCAGACAAGGGCACGCTGTTAGAGATCTGCACAATCCCATTGGCAGAAGAACTAAAGAACCGCTGGGAATATTCTTCGCCAACCTGGAGCCTTCCAGCAACAACAAAGACGTCTACCAAGTCAAGCGGATCTGCAGGTCGGTAGTAACCATTGAACCGCCGCAGAAGTTCAACGACGTGCCTCAATGCTTCAGGTGCCAAGGATTCGGTCATACACAGCGTTACTGCTTCCTGGAATACCGATGTGTAAAGTGTGGAGGCCCTCACGAATCGAGGGCATGTGAGAAGAGGGAGGACGACAAAGCGTGCTGCTTCCACTGCCAGGCGGACCATCCTGCGTCTTTCAAGGGATGCCCTGCATACAAAAGGGCCAAAGCACTCGCTGCTCCGAAAACAAGGCCCGTCGCTAATGCTAACAAGGCGCCGCCCGTGGCATCACCAAACGTCACCTCTGGCAGGAGCTACCGAGACGCCCTCAACGGAGTGCACGCAGCACCGCAGAATCCCACAACCCCAGTCCAAACCCAAACAGAAACCCCACACTCCGGTCAGATAGAAGCGATGTTCGCTCGCATGGAAGGAATGATGGAAAGGATGATGGAGCGCATGTTCACCCAGATGACACAGCTGGTGGCCACCATTCTCAACAGCAAGTCATGCAACTAAAGCTCCACCTAGTCGTCTGGAATGCGAACGGCCTGCAGAACAGCAAGGCCATAGTCGAGCACCATCTGAAGACCCACCAGATCGATATCCTACTCGTAGCCGAAACCCACTTCTCCCCCAGATCCCACTTTAATATCAGCGGATATGACCTCATCCATGCAGACCATCCTTCTGGCAGAGCACGCGGTGGAGCAGCCATCCTCATCAGGAGCGGTATTCAATACCTAGAGCTGCCCGCGTTTCAGCAAGACTGGGCACAATGTCCTGTCATCAGGATTGTCAGCCCGCAAGGAGATTTAGACATTGGAGCGGTCTACTTTCCCCCCAGATACCGCATAACAGCATCTCACCTCAGTGAGTTCTTCGAGCATTTTGGGCCCCGCTTCATAGCAGCTGGAGATTATAACGCCAAACATTCTTGGTGGGGATCGCGCGCCAACAACCCCAAAGGGAAAACTCTGTTTGGGTACCTGCAACGCCACCGACTGGACTGCCACTCCACTGGCGAGCCCACTCACTGGCCAACGAATCCCCTCAAGACTCCAGACCTACTGGACTTTGCTGTGTCGAAAGGCATAGGGCATGCGAAGATCAGCTGCACAACAAATGCTGATCTCCTGTCAGACCACTGTGCAATAAACGTGCTAATCAACACGCCAGTCCTCAGGAAAACCCCGCTCAGAAGGCTCACTGGAAAATATACCGACGCCGCCAAGTTCGCGTCCTGGATGCTCTCCACCGTCAATCCGAACCCCATCCTCAACACACCCAGGAACATTGATGAAGCTATCGGGAATCTCACCAGGCAGATGCAAAACGCTGCGGAATTCGCAAGCCCACCGCCACCAAAGACTGCGAGAACACCTAGCAGGGACCTCCACCTCTGGTCCCCGGAAATTGCGGCACTCGTGACTGAGAAGAGGCGTCTCAGGAGAGTTTGGTTCTTGACGCGCAATCCAAGAGACAAAACAGCGCTCAATCACGCCACAAAGGAGTTGAAGGACAAGATCTCCAGCCTACGCCAGGACTCCTTCCTCAGATTCCTCGAGGAACTCTCTCCCGGGGACCCAGACCACAATCTGTGGAACGTCACCCGCCACATTAAACGACCAGCCAAAAAGGTTTCCGCAGTGCGCAAAGCAGATGGATCCTGGTGCCTTTCGGATGCTGAAAGAGCAGAAGCTTTCGCCGAACACCTTTACAACGCCTTCTCTCCGTTCGACTGCTGCACTGCCGAAGAACATGCTGAAACAGCCCGGTTTCTCAATAGCCCAAGCTCTCCCGGTCCCCGTTGGAACCAGTCGACCCTGAGGAAGTTGCGCAGGAGATTGCTCTACTGAAGAACAACAAATCTCCAGGCCTGGATCGTATAGATGCGGCGGCCCTAAAAATGCTCCCATCCGCTGCACACAAATGCTGGCCAGCATTTACAACAGCTGCTTCCGGCTAGGGTACTTCCCGGAAGAGTGGAAAAGAGCAGAGGTTATTGTCCTCCTCAAGCCTGGTAAGCCTGAAGCCAATCTCGCCTCCTATCGTCCGATTAGTTTGCTGGCAATCCTCTCCAAAATACTCGAAAGAGTATTTTTGCGCAGAGTATTGCCAGTACTGGATGAGGCTGGTTTGATCCCCGATCACCAGTTTGGCTTCAGGCGCTCCCACGGAACACCAGAGCAATGCCACCGGCTAGTCGAACGGATCCTCGAGGCATTCGAGCAAAAGAAATACTGCTGCGCTGTAATGCTCGACGTGAAGCAGGCATTCGACAGAGTTTGGCATCCTGGACTCCTCCATAAACTCAAATCCTACCTCCCAAGCCCCCATTTTACCCTCCTCAAATCCTACACTGAGGGAAGAGCATTCCAAGTCAGATGCGGAAGTGCAATAAGCCTACCCAGACTGATCAGAGCTGGAGTTCCGCAAGGCAGTGTGCTCGGACCAATACTGTACACCCTTTACACCGCAGACCTTCCCATAATCCCCTCCAGGAACCTAACTATAGCGACTTATGCAGATGACACGGCTTTCCTCGCCTCCTCATCCGACCCACGAGAAGCCTCCGAAACAATCCAAAGGCAAATGGACGCGCTACATCCCTGGCTCAGCAGGTGGAACATCGTAGTGAACGCGGAAAAATCTACCCAAACAACATTTGCACTAAGGAGAGGAGACTGCCCACCGGTCACGCTAAACGGAGTCATCATTCCCAACGCACCCGCACCCAAGTACCTAGGACTTACCCTGGACCGCAGGCTCACTTGGCGTCCCCACATCGTCAGCAAACGCATACAGGCCGATGCGCGTCTGAGGCAGATGCATTGGCTTATTGGGAGAGGGTCCAAGCTAAGGCAGAACCACAAAATCCTGGTGTACAAGGCAATTCTCAAGCCCATCTGGACCTACGGGATACAGCTATGGGGCACGGCAAGCCACACGAATCGCCTGCGTATACAGCGGTTCCAGAATAGGTGCTTGAGAATTGCCTGTAATGCGCATCCCTACCACGAGAATGTCGCCATACATAGGGAACTTGGAATCCCACAAGTCGCTGATGAAATCTCCAGGCTCAGCGAGAGATACCTGAAAAGGCTCGAAAACCACCCTAACCACCTCGCCACCAACCTGTTAGACAATAGCCAAACAAGCAGACGTCTCATGAGGAGACACCCTCTCGATCTTCCACAACAATAGACAACACATATAAAACCCGCCACAAATACATGTACAATAGTATCCCTTAAGCTAATGTTCCCCCGCAAAACCATTTAATTATTGTCCACTAGGACAGATTTTAAATAAATAAACGCACGCTAAAGAAAAAAAAAACTAAATTGATGACGAGGTGTTTGGCAACTTGACACAATCCATTAAAGTCTTTATATTAATTATATGATAGGGACAATATCATATGCGTCACTAAATTGATGACGAGGTGTTTGGCAACTTGATACAATTCTTTAAAGTCTTTATATCAAAAATTATATGATAAGGACAATATCATATGCGTCACTAAATTGATGACGAGGTGTTTGGCAACTTGACACAATTCATTAAAGTCTTTATATTAATTATATGATAGGGACAATATCATATGCGTCACTAAATTGATGACGAGGTGTTTGGCAACTTGACACAATCCATTAAAGTCTTATATTAATTATATGATAGGGACAATATCATATGCGTCACTAAATTGATGACGAGGTGTTTGGCAACTTGATTCAATTCTTTAAAGTCTTTATATCAAAAATTATATGATAAGGACAATATCATATGCGTCACTAAATTGATGACGAGGTGTTTGGCAACTTGACACAATTCATTAAAGTCTGTATATTAATTATATGATAGGGACAATATCATATGCGTCACTAAATTGATGACGAGGTGTTTGGCAACTTGATACAATTCTTTAAAGTCTTTATATCAAAAATTATATGATAGGGACAATATCATATGCGTCACTAAATTGATGACGAGGTGTTTGGCAACTTGACACAATTCATTAAAGTCTTTATATTAATTATATGATAGGGACAATATCATATGCGTCACTAAATTGATGACGAGGTGTTTGGCAACTTGACACAATCCATTAAAGTCTTTATATTAATTATATGATAGGGACAATATCATATGCGTCACTAAATTGATGACGAGGTGTTTGGCTACAGGAAAAAATCATTTATTTATCGAATCATCAAGCAAAGGATAAGCTTCAGTGGATCGCAGTATGGCAGCTGCTCAACCACTTACAACACCTTGCCTGTTACAAAAGTCGTTTACAATTGATTCTAGGCTTTGTCATTGTATTAAATAATGCTTTTATATGTAACTAGCGCGGCATCAGGTGATCGAAGATCCTCCTAATTTACTATGTTACAAATTACATTGGCATCACATCCATTGTCGTTTATAAAATAAATTATAAACTTTAAATGGTTTAGAAGCCATACAATGCAAATTGCCCCTTATTTATCATTGCAGTCCAGCACGGATACGACCTTAGAGGCGTTCAGGCATAATCCAACGGACGTAGCGTCATACCACTGTTCGCTCGAACAAGTATTGTGCCATTGGTCCGTACCTGCGGTTCCTCTCGTACTACGCAGGAATGCTGTCGCAACAACGTTTTGTCATTAGTAGGGTAAAACTAACCTGTCTCACGACGGTCTAAACCCAGCTCACGTTCCCTTGCATGGGTGAACAATCCAACGCTTGGTGAATTTTGCTTCACAATGATAGGAAGAGCCGACATCGAAGGATCAAAAAGCGACGTCGCTATGAACGCTTGGCCGCCACAAGCCAGTTATCCCTATGGTAACTTTTCTGACACCTCTTGTTAAAAACTCTTTAAACCAAAAGGATCGATAGGCCGAGCTTTTGCTGTCCCTGTGTGTACTGAACACCGAGATCAAGTCAGCATTTGCCCTTTTGCTCTATGTGTGGTTTCTGTCCGCACTGAGCTGGCCTTGGGACACCTCCGTTATTATTTGAGAGATGTACCGCCCCAGTCAAACTCCCTACCTGGCAATGTCCTTGAATTGGATCATACCTGAGTAATTGGAGTTATACCAAATTTTCAAATCAAAAATACATAAATGCATCGTTTTATTAAAGAATTTGTTTGCGATTATATAACAAACTCGTGATACTTTGATCAAGAAGCTTGCATCAAAACCCAATACCATAAGATATAATAAATATATCCGTATAATGGCTAGGAAATGATACACGTTCCATTTAATCAAGTAAGTAAGGAAACAATAAGAGTAGTGGTATTTCATTGACGATACCAAACCGAGGTCTAATATCTCCCACTTATTCTACACCTCTTATGTCTCCTTACACTGCCAGATTAGAGTCAAGCTCAAAAGGGTCTTCTTTCCCCGCTAATTATTCCAAGCCCGTTCCCTTGGCTGTGGTTTCGCTAGATAGTAGATAGGGACAGTAGGAATCTCGTTAATCCATTCATGCGCGTCACTAATTAGATGACGAGGCATTTGGCTACCTTAAGAGAGTCATAGTTACTCCCGCCGTTGACCCGCGCTTACTTGAATTTCTTCACTTTGACATTCAGAGCACTGGGCAGAAATCACATTGTGTCAACACCCGCTAGGGCCATCACAATGCTTTGTTTTAATTAGACAGTCGGATTCCCCAAGTCCGTGCCAGTTCTGAATTGATTGTTAATTGATAATCGTTATAATTGATAAGAACTAATTGGTTTAACCCAAATAGTATTCTTAAAAATTTTAGCAAGAAAGTTCCACAATTGGCTACGTAACTAAACTATCCGGGGAACAAGTAACTAACATAAATGCTAGAAACTCTATTTACCCAGAACGAGCACATAAACCATGTTATTGTTTCCCAATCAAGCCCGACTATCTCAATCTTCAGAGCCAATCCTTATCCCGAAGTTACGGATCTAATTTGCCGACTTCCCTTACCTACATTATTCTATCGACTAGAGACTCTTCACCTTGGAGACCAGCTGCGGATATTGGTACGGCCTGTTGAGAAGTTTGCGTGTCCCCACCATAAATTTTCAAGGTCCGAGGAGAAAATATCGACACAACAGTATATGTCATGCTCTTCTAGCCCATCTACCATATCTCTCTGCGAAAGACTTCCATGGTAGTACGGCTATAAAACAGAAAAGAAAACTCTTCCGATATCTCTCGACGGCTTCTTTATGGTCGTTCCTGTTGCCAGGATGAGCACGAGGCCCATATTTAATAACAAACGGATACTCAACAGGTTACGGAATTGGAACCGTATTCCCTTTCGTTCAAAATTATTCAAGTGTATTATATTCGCTTTGTTTATATAGTTAGGCATTTTTGTTTTACTTGAAAATTTTCGGCTTTCGCCTTGAACTTAGGACCGACTAACTCGTGATCAACCACTGTTCACACGAAACCCTTCTCCACTTCAGTCCTCCAAGGTCTCATTCGATTATTTGCTACTACCACCAAGATCTGTACCAATGGCAGCTCCATGCAGGCTTACGCCAAACACTTCTACGCATACCATTGTACCTTCCTACTCACTAAAGTTTCAAAATTTATATCACAAGTAATATAAATCATCTACTTTAGCGGTAATGTATAGGTATACAACTTAAGCGCCATCCATTTTAAGGGCTAGTTGCTTCGGCAGGTGAGTTGTTACACACTCCTTAGCGGATTTCGACTTCCATGATCACCGTCCTGCTGTTTTAAGCAACCAACGCCTTTCATGGTATCTGCATGAGTTGTTAATTTGGGCACCGTAACATTACGTTTGGTTCATCCCACAGCGCCAGTTCTGCTTACCAAAAGTGGCCCACTGGGCACATTATATCATAACCTTGAACTTCATATCAAGAAAGTTAAGGTTCTTACCCATTTAAAGTTTGAGAATAGGTTAAGATCGTTTCGACCCTAAGGCCTCTAATCATTCGCTTTACCAGATAAGATTATTTTATATAATATTAAAATGCACCAGCTATCCTGAGGGAAACTTCGGAAGGAACCAGCTACTAGATGGTTCGATTGGTCTTTCGCCCCTATACTCAATTCTGACAATCGATTTGCACGTCAGAACTGTTTCGGTCTTCCATCAGGGTTTCCCCTGACTTCAACCTGATCAAGTATAGTTCACCATCTTTCGGGTCACAGCATATATGCTCAAGGTACGTTCCAGTTAGAGGCATAAATAATATAAATATACATTATACATAACTATATAGAACGCCCCGGGATTGTGTTAATTAGCTATAAATAGCTAAAAAACTAATCCCATTATTAGTCAAGTTAATTACGCTATTAGGTTTACATCCCAATAACTTGCACATATGTTAGACTCCTTGGTCCGTGTTTCAAGACGGGTCCCGAAGGTATCCTGAATCTTTCGCATTGTTAATCATACAAGAGCATATAATAAACACAAAAATCAATGATAATTATGCCATTATATAATTCCGAAAAATTAACGCTCTGTAATAATATAAATCTATCAGCACTTTATCAAATTAATAACATTTATTCTGTGTTAAAATGCAAGCAATTTAATTGGAATAAACTATAAGTTATATTTTATGATAAATTTGGGATATGCTAATAGATTACAATGTCCTTATATGGAAAAAATGCACATTATTCTTAATAATATTATTTAAATATTACAATTTTAATGATGAATTTTCGGGCTTAACCTCTAAGCAGTTTCACGTACTGTTTAACTCTCTATTCAGAGTTCTTTTCAACTTTCCCTCACGGTACTTGTTTACTATCGGTCTCATGGTTATATTTAGTTTTAGATGGAGTTTACCACCCACTTAGTGCTGCACTATCAAGCAACACGACTCTTTGGAAACATCATCTAGCAATCATTAACGTTATACGGGCCTGGCACCCTCTATGGGTAAATGGCCTCATTTAAGAAGGACTTAAATCATTAATTTCTCATACTAGAATATTGACGCTCCATACACTGCATCTCACATTTGCCATATAGACAAAGTGACTTAGTGCTGAACTGTTTTCTTTTCGCTCGCCGCTACTAAGAAAATCCTTGTTAGTTTCTTTTCCTCCCCTAATTAATATGCTTAAATTCAGGGGGTAGTCCCATATGAGTTGAGGTTGTATATATAACTATATTTTGCCATAAATTCTTTATATATAAATGATAAAACAATCAATTAAATTCGTTATAAATAGTTCCAATAGTTCTTGTAAGCAAAGTCATTTTTATCCATTTAACGAACCAACGAAGAATAATAACAAAACCAAGATTTTTCTTTTTCCGAATCATTAATAAGAGACAATTCTAGATGAAAAATATTTCAATTTTTTATGCTAGACATTTCTCAGTATTATTTGATTGAAAAAGAAAATATTTCTCTTCGTTTTTCACATTCAAATGTGAGATAATGTTTTTCATTTCTTTTTTAATATTATGAATAAAATCATTATTTAATCCAATAATATACCATATGCTTATAAAAAATTTATAAACAACTTAATTAGCATAGTCTTACAACCCTCAACCATATGTAGTCCAAGCAGCACTATAAAATTAATTAAAGTACATAACAGCATGGACTGCGATATGCGTTCAAAATGTCGATGTTCATGTGTCCTGCAGTTCACACGATGACGCACAGTTTGCTGCGTTCTTCATCGACCCATGAGCCGAGTGATCCACCGCTTAGAGTTTTATAATTCAATTTTATATAATGTCAATATTGTTTTTATTGAAAGAAATTAAAAATACACCATTTTACTGGCATATATCAATTCCTTCAATAAATTTATTTTTATACCTAAAATAAATGTTGCGAAATGTCTTAGTTTCATATAAGCATTATGTATCATAATAATCTGGTTATGGTTTGCTATTTTGGGTGACACATACTGCAAAATTTATATAAAACATTAACCTGATGGATGACAGGTACAAACATTGTATATTTTAGGTTGTTGCATTAGCCAACGTATGCTCATAACATAGATGAACAATACATATTCGCAACGCGTGTATATTATGGTCCATATACACACACACTTATTTTGATTACCACACATTCAAAATTATTTTTATTTTAATTCGACTTCTACTTTCGAATTTAGTTTAGTTTCTTCGATTTCCATTTTCGAGAATTTGTTTTTATAGGAAACGCCGTTGTTGTAGTAAGTACTGCCACAAATACGCACAGCAACATTAATAATGTTAAAGTCTTTTTATGAGGTTGCCAAGCCCCACATATAAAATAAAAGCCATCTTCATTTTATTTTGACTTTAACTTTTGATTCCGTGGAATCATTTTGTAATATTTTTATTTTGGTAAATTGTATTTATTTGTATTATAACAAATATTTATTAACGATAAGGATATTATACAATAATGATCCTTCCGCAGGTTCACCTACGGAAACCTTGTTACGACTTTTACTTCCTCTAAATAATCAAGTTCGGTCAACTTTTGCGAAACAACCGTAACACGCAAGGCGTCACAGTGATCACGTCCGGAGACCTCACTAAATAATTCAATCGGTAGTAGCGACGGGCGGTGTGTACAAAGGGCAGGGACGTAATCAATGCGAGTTAATGACTCACACTTACTGGGAATTCCAAGTTCATGTGAACAGTTTCAGTTCACAATCCCAAGCATGAAAGTGGTTCAGCGGTTTACCCGGACCTCTCGGTCTAGGAAATACACGTTGATACTTTCATTGTAGCGCGCGTGCAGCCCAGGACATCTAAGGGCATCACAGACCTGTTATTGCTCAATCTCATTATTGCTAGACGCAATTTGTCCATTTAAGAAGCTAGTGTCCTTATAATGGGACAAACCAACAGGTACGGCTCCACTTACATAAACACATTCAAACACAATAAACATTTTACTGCCACCATGAATGAAGGCTAACATAAGCTTCAGCACCATAATCCTGAAGATATCTATTTAATATATTTGAGTCTCGTTCGTTATCGGAATTAACCAGACAAATCACTCCACGAACTAAGAACGGCCATGCACCACCACCCATAGATTCGAGAAAGAGCTATCAATCTGTCTTACACACTTATGTTCGGACCTGGTAAGTTTTCCCGTGTTGAGTCAAATTAAGCCGCAGGCTCCACTCCTGGTGGTGCCCTTCCGTCAATTCCTTTAAGTTTCAGCTTTGCAACCATACTTCCCCCGGAGCCCAAAAGCTTTGGTTTCCCGGGAAGCGACTGAGAGAGCCATAAAAGTAGCTACACCCAATTGCTAGCTGGCATCGTTTATGGTTAGAACTAGGGCGGTATCTGATCGCCTTCGAACCTCTAACTTTCGTTCTTGATTAATGAAAACATCTTTGGCAAATGCTTTCGCTTAAGTTAGTCTTACGACGGTCCAAGAATTTCACCTCTCGCGTCGTAATACTAATGCCCCAAACTGCTTCTATTAATCATTACCTCTTGATCTGAAAACCAATGAAAGCAGAACAGAGGTCTTATTTCATTATCCCATGCACAGAATATTCAGGCATTTGAAGCCTGCTTTAAGCACTCTAATTTGTTCAAAGTAATAGTACCGGCCCACAATAACACTCGTTTAAGAGCACTAGTGCAGGTTTTTAAATAGGAGGAACATATGAAAAAATACAAGTATTTAATCACATATAAGAACTCCACCGGTAATACGCTTACATACATAAAGGTATAGTACTAACCACAATTGTAAGTTGTACTACCCGTATGAAGCACAAGTTCAACTACGAACGTTTTAACCGCAACAACTTTAATATACGCTATTGGAGCTGGAATTACCGCGGCTGCTGGCACCAGACTTGCCCTCCAATTGGTCCTTGTTAAAGGATTTAAAGTGTACTCATTCCAATTACAGGGCCTCGGATATGAGTCCTGTATTGTTATTTTTCGTCACTACCTCCCCGAGCTGGGAGTGGGTAATTTACGCGCCTGCTGCCTTCCTTAGATGTGGTAGCCGTTTCTCAGGCTCCCTCTCCGGAATCGAACCCTGATTCCCCGTTACCCGTTGCAACCATGGTAGTCCTAGATACTACCATCAAAAGTTGATAGGGCAGACATTTGAAAGATCTGTCGTCGGTACAAGACCATACGATCTGCATGTTATCTAGAGTTCAACCAATATAACGATCTTGCGATCGCTTGGTTTTAGCCTAATAAAAGCACATGTCCCATAAGGTTCATGTTTTAATTGCATGTATTAGCTCTAGAATTACCACAGTTATCCAAGTAACTGTTAACGATCTAAGGAACCATAACTGATATAATGAGCCTTTTGCGGTTTCACTTTTAATTCGTGTGTACTTAGACATGCATGGCTTAATCTTTGAGACAAGCATATAACTACTGGCAGGATCAACCAGAATAATGTTTTTCCTTCATATTCCATTCATATTTTTTGAATCGAAATAAGCAATATAATAGATATATAGATTTTTCACTTTATATAATTCCATGATTTTTATTATATTGAATAAAATTCAATATTTCGCCTTTGGGTAAAATTTTAAATATATAAATATAAGTAAAAAATCTATTCGATTACGGCCATTTTTATATAGCATTCGTAATCCATATTTTCATTTTTAATTTATACTTGTTTTACCAATATAACAAGAATTTCATATAATTATTGTAATATATATGTTTCTATAATTTTATCTTTTTATATATACATATTTCATTATAAAATATCATTTTATTTCCAACATACATAATTATTGTATCCACACATGTACAATTTTTGTTTAACCAATATAAATATTAAGTTAAATCATTTGCATTTTGAAGATAAATTTAAAATTTATCTCTTTTCATATATCTCTCTGGTAATATATAACATAAAACCAAGCGCATATGATAATATTTCCACATTTAATATATAATTTTATATTTCTTTCATAAGAATCCATATTTGTATTATACCGTAACGATATAATAATCCAACTATACGGCAGGTAATAAATTAATATTTGCCTGCCTCCAAAAATTAACGATAATATATGGAAACGATTTGTTATTCTATATATAATAGAAACTTGACTTTTGTTTCAACGATATTATCTAAAAAGCGTATATTCCTATTATCCGCGGAGCCAAGTCCCGTGTTCTATAGAACTGAGAAACAAATTTGTACGGATAATAATATACTTTATTTTATGTAACCAATATAAACATAATCCGAAATAAATATTTCGAATAATGCGGGAGGTCGGCAACCACTGCCTACCTATAGTAGTTTTTGAACCCGCTGTCCTCAAAGCGGGTATTTTCAATTCCGTTTGCCACCCAACATACGGTCTATTCTCTTATATATTAAGAGATTATAGGAACATTTCATTTTTTTTTCCATTATTCATATATAATATGATTATTTTTTTTTTTATACATATAATAAATATTAATTTTTATATGTTTATTATTTAATTTACTCATATAATTGCCAAATTCATATGAATACATAAGTTTTGAACAATATGAGAGGTCGGCAACCACTGCCTACCTATAGTAGTTTTTGAACCCTCTGTCGTAATTCCGGTCGTTTACACTACTATACCCTCTCACTATAATGGCTTTTCTCTATAATACTAAGAGAATATGGGAATATCTCAGCATTTTTTCCCATATACATATAATAATTAACCATTTTCATATGTATATTATTTAATTTAATCATATAATTGCCAAAATCATATGAATACATAAGTTTTGAACAATATGAGAGGTCGGCAACCACTGCCTACCTATAGTAGTTTTTGAACCCTCTGTCGTAATTCCGGTCGTTTACACTACTATACCCTCTCACTATAATGGATTTTCTCTATAATACTAAGAGAATGTGGGAATATTTCAGCATTTTTTCCCTTATACATATAATAATTAATCATTTTCATATGTATATTATTTAATTTACTCATACAATTGCCAAAATCATATGAATACATAAGTTTTGAACAATATGAGAGGTCGGCAACCACTGCCTACCTATAGTAGTTTTTGAACCCTCTGTCGTAATTCCGGTCGTTTACACTACTATACCCTCTCACTTAAATGGCTTTTCTCTATAATACTAAGAGAATATGGGAATATCTCAGCATTTTTTCCCATATACATATAATAATTAACCATTTTCATATGTATATTATTTAATTTAATCATATAATTGCCAAAATCATATGAATACATAAGTTTTGAACAATATGAGAGGTCGGCAACCACTGCCTACCTATAGTAGTTTTTGAACCCTCTGTCGTAATTCCGGTCGTTTACACTACTATACCCTCTCACTATAATGGATTTTCTCTATAATACTAAGAGAATGTGGGAATATTTCAGCATTTTTTCCCTTATACATATAATAATTAATCATTTTCATATGTATATTATTTAATTTACTCATACAATTGCCAAAATCATATGAATACATAAGTTTTGAACAATATGAGAGGTCGGCAACCACTGCCTACCTATAGTAGTTTTTGAACCCTCTGTCGTAATTCCGGTGGTTTACACTACTATACCCTCTCACTTAAATGGCTTTTCTCTATAATACTAAGAGAATATGGGAATATCTCTGCATTTTTTCCCATATACATATAATAATTAATCATTTTCGTATGTATATTATTTAATTTACTCATACAATTGCCAAAATCATATGAATACATAAGTTTTGAACAATATGAGAGGTCGGCAACCACTGCCTACCTATAGTAGTTTTTGAACCCTCTGTCGTAATTCCGGTCGTTTACACTACTATACCCTCTCACTTAAATGGCTTTTCTCTATAATACTAAGAGAATATGGGAATATCTCTGCATTTTTTCCCATATACATATAATAATTAACCATTTTCATATGTATATTATTTAATTTAATCATATAATTGCCAAATCATATGAATACATAAGTTTTGAACAATATGAGAGGTCGGCAACCACTGCCTACCTATAGTAGTTTTTGAACCCTCTGTCGTAATTCCGGTCGTTTACACTACTATACCCTCTCACTATAATGGATTTTCTCTATAATACTAAGAGAATGTGGGAATATTTCAGCATTTTTTCCCTTATACATATAATAATTAATCATTTTCATATGTATATTATTTAATTTACTCATATAATTGCCAAATTCATATGAATACATAAGTTTTGAACAATATGAGAGGTCGGCAACCACTGCCTACCTATAGTAGTTTTTGAACCCTCTGTCGTAATTCCGGTCGTTTACACTACTATACCCTCTCACTATAATGGATTTTCTCTATAATACTAAGAGAATGTGGGAATATTTCAGCATTTTTTCCCTTATACATATAATAATTAATCATTTTCATATGTATATTATTTAATTTACTCATACAATTGCCAAAATCATATGAATACATAAGTTTTGAACAATATGAGAGGTCGGCAACCACTGCCTACCTATAGTAGTTTTTGAACCCTCTGTCGTAATTCCGGTCGTTTACACTACTATACCCTCTCACTTAAATGGCTTTTCTCTATAATACTAAGAGAATATGGGAATATCTTAGCATTTTTTCCCATATACATATAATAATTAACCATTTTCATATGTATATTTTTTAATTTACTCATATAATTGCCAAAATCATATAAATACATAAGTTTGAACAATATCAGAGGTCGGCAACGGTCTTTCCTCTATAATACTAAGATAATATGGGAATATTTCATCATTTTTTCCCTTATACATATAATAATTAATCATTTTCATATGTATATTATTTAATTTACTCGTATAATTGTCAAAATCCTATGAACACATAAGAGAATACAATATGAGAGGTCGGCGCAACCATAATATAGTAGTTGATGACGAGGTGTTTGGCAACTTGACACAATCCATTAAAGTCTTTATATTAATTATATGAAAGGGACAATATCATATGCGTCACTAAATTGATGACGAGGTGTTTGGCAACTTGATACAATTCTTTAAAGTCTTTATATCAAAAATTATATGATAGGGACAATATCATATGCGTCACTAAATTGATGACGAGGTGTTTGGCAACTTGACACAATTCATTAGAGTCTGTATATTAATTATATGATAGGGACAATATCATATGCGTCACTAAATTGATGACGAGGTGTTTGGCAACTTGATACAATTCTTTAAAGTCTTTATATCAAAAATTATATAATAAGGACAATATCATATGCGTCACTAAATTGATGACGAGGTGTTTGGCAACTTGACACAATCCATTAAAGTCTTTATATTAATTATATGATAGGGACAATATCATATGCGTCACTAAATTGATGACGAGGTGTTTGGCAACTTGATACAATTCTTTAAAGTCTATATATCAAAAATTATATGATAGGGACAATATCATATGCGTCACTAAATTGATGACGAGGTGTTTGGCAACTTGACACAATTCATTAAAGTCTGTATATTAATTATATGATAGGGACAATATCATATGCGTCACTAAATTGATGACGAGGTGTTTGGCAACTTGATACAATTCTTTAAAGTCTTTATATCAAAAATTATATGATAAGGACAATATCATATGCGTCACTAAATTGATGACGAGGTGTTTGGCAACTTGACACAATCCATTAAAGTCTTTATATTAATTATATGATAGGGACAATATCATATGCGTCACTAAATTGATGACGAGGTGTTTGGCAACTTGATACAATTCTTTAAAGTCTTTATATCAAAAATTATATGATAAGGACAATATCATATGCGTCACTAAATTGATGACGAGGTGTTTGGCAACTTGACACAATTCATTAAAGTCTTTATATTAATTATATGATAGGGACAATATCATATGCGTCACTAAATTGATGACGAGGTGTTTGGCAACTTGACACAATCCATTAAAGTCTTTATATTAATTATATGATAGGGACAATATCATATGCGTCACTAAATTGATGACGAGGTGTTTGGCAACTTGATTCAATTCTTTAAAGTCTTTATATCAAAATTATATGATAAGGACAATATCATATGCGTCACTAAATTGATGACGAGGTGTTTGGCAACTTGACACAATTCATTAAAGTCTGTATATTAATTATATGATAGGGACAATATCATATGCGTCACTAAATTGATGACGAGGTGTTTGGCAACTTGATACAATTCTTTAAAGTCTTTATATCAAAAATTATATGATAGGGACAATATCATATGCGTCACTAAATGAGAGAGGTGTTTGGAATTGACAAATCATTAAAGTTTATATAATTATATATAGGACAATATATATGCGTCACTAAATTGATGACGAGGTGTTTGGCAACTTGACACAATCCATTAAAGTCTTTATATTAATTATATGATAGGGACAATATCATATGCGTCACTAAATTGATGAGAGGTGTTTGGCAACTTGATACAATTCTTTAAAGTCTATATATCAAAATTATATGATAGGAAATATCATATGCGTCACTAAATTGATGACGAGGTGTTTGGCAACTTGACACAATTCATTAAAGTCTGTATATTATTATATGATGGGACAATATCATATGCGTCACTAATTGATGACGAGGTGTTTGGCAACTGATACAATTCTTTAAAGTCTTTATATCAAAAATTATATGATAAGGACAATATCATATGCGTCACTAAATTGATGAGTCGCGATCGAACACTCGACGAGTGCAGACGTGCCTGCGGATCGACAGCAAATTGTTAGCAAATTGTTAGCAAATTGTTCACAGTTGTAAGTCCCGTTACTTGTGCCCAGCCACTTCGCGTCGCGTGATCTTGTCGCGCGTTTTGATTGGCCCAGCCAACGTACCTAACGGTAGTTCGCACTAACACCATCGCACACCCGAGTGTGCGTGTTATCAGCGCAAAAAACCCAGTGCTCGAAGCAGCGGTATAATTGCAAAGCAGCAGCCACGTGCTGCCTGGCTCACCGGCTTACGGTGCCCAGCTTCCCCCCCCCCCCCTCCTCACTCCTTATCAACTTTGGAGAAGATGGACTGGCAGGCCCCCCCGCGCACCCACAAGCTTGGAACAACACCACGCAAAAAGGCTCTGAGAACACGCAAGAGCAGCTCCAGCAGCGAGGGAAGCACCTCGCATACAGAGCCGGGCGAGATAAAGCGAAAACCGGCAAAGAAAGCACAGGGAGAGGAGCTGGAAGATAAGCCAAGCACTAGCGCAGCTCTGCGCAAGAAGCTCGCCAACAACGCCTTCGCTTTACTCTCGACCGAAGAAGACGAGTACGACCAAGAGAGCTCTGATGACGAACCCGGACCTAAAGACGATTCCAAGCCCAAGACCCCCGAGAAACCAAAGCCCACCCCGAAGACCATCAAGCCACCTCCGATTTTTATCCCCGATGTGACCAACATCTCGGCACTCGTCAAGATGATCACGACTCTTGTAGGCCCGAAGAACAATTTTACCTACAAGACCGTGAATGGCAACAACGTACGTGTCATGATGCCGGACAAAGAGTCCTATACAGCTCTGCGTCTCCAACTTGTGGCCCAAAACAAGAGGCATCGGACTTTCCAGCCGAAAGATGAACGTGCATACAAGGTTGTCATCAAAGGACTCCACCACTCCACCGATCGTGAGGAAATCATTGAAGACCTTCGCAGACAAGGGCACGCTGTTAGAGATCTGCACAATCCCATTGGCAGAAGAACTAAAGAACCGCTGGGAATATTCTTCGCCAACCTGGAGCCTTCCAGCAACAACAAAGACGTCTACCAAGTCAAGCGGATCTGCAGGTCGGTAGTAACCATTGAACCGCCGCAGAAGTTCAACGACGTGCCTCAATGCTTCAGGTGCCAAGGATTCGGTCATACACAGCGTTACTGCTTCCTGGAATACCGATGTGTAAAGTGTGGAGGCCCTCACGAATCGAGGGCATGTGAGAAGAGGGAGGACGACAAAGCGTGCTGCTTCCACTGCCAGGCGGACCATCCTGCGTCTTTCAAGGGATGCCCTGCATACAAAAGGGCCAAAGCACTCGCTGCTCCGAAAACAAGGCCCGTCGCTAATGCTAACAAGGCGCCGCCCGTGGCATCACCAAACGTCACCTCTGGCAGGAGCTACCGAGACGCCCTCAACGGAGTGCACGCAGCACCGCAGAATCCCACAACCCCAGTCCAAACCCAAACAGAAACCCCACACTCCGGTCAGATAGAAGCGATGTTCGCTCGCATGGAAGGAATGATGGAAAGGATGATGGAGCGCATGTTCACCCAGATGACACAGCTGGTGGCCACCATTCTCAACAGCAAGTCATGCAACTAAAGCTCCACCTAGTCGTCTGGAATGCGAACGGCCTGCAGAACAGCAAGGCCATAGTCGAGCACCATCTGAAGACCCACCAGATCGATATCCTACTCGTAGCCGAAACCCACTTCTCCCCCAGATCCCACTTTAATATCAGCGGATATGACCTCATCCATGCAGACCATCCTTCTGGCAGAGCACGCGGTGGAGCAGCCATCCTCATCAGGAGCGGTATTCAATACCTAGAGCTGCCCGCGTTTCAGCAAGACTGGGCACAATGTCCTGTCATCAGGATTGTCAGCCCGCAAGGAGATTTAGACATTGGAGCGGTCTACTTTCCCCCAGATACCGCATAACAGCATCTCACCTCAGTGAGTTCTTCGAGCATTTTGGGCCCCGCTTCATAGCAGCTGGAGATTATAACGCCAAACATTCTTGGTGGGGATCGCGCGCCAACAACCCCAAAGGGAAAACTCTGTTTGGGTACCTGCAACGCCACGACTGGACTGCCACTCCACTGGCGAGCCCACTCACTGGCCAACGAATCCCCTCAAGACTCCAGACCTACTGGACTTTGCTGTGTCGAAAGGCATAGGGCATGCGAAGATCAGCTGCACAACAAATGCTGATCTCCTGTCAGACCACTGTGCAATAAACGTGCTAATCAACACGCCAGTCCTCAGGAAAACCCCGCTCAGAAGGCTCACTGGAAAATATACCGACGCCGCCAAGTTCGCGTCCTGGATGCTCTCCACCGTCAATCCGAACCCCATCCTCAACACACCCAGGAACATTGATGAAGCTATCGGGAATCTCACCAGGCAGATGCAAAACGCTGCGGAATTCGCAAGCCCACCGCCACCAAAGACTGCGAGAACACCTAGCAGGGACCTCCACCTCTGGTCCCCGGAAATTGCGGCACTCGTGACTGAGAAGAGGCGTCTCAGGAGAGTTTGGTTCTTGACGCGCAATCCAAGAGACAAAACAGCGCTCAATCACGCCACAAAGGAGTTGAAGGACAAGATCTCCAGCCTACGCCAGGACTCCTTCCTCAGATTCCTCGAGAACCCTCTCCCGGGGACCCAGACCACAATCTGTGGAACGTCACCCGCCACATTAAACGACCAGCCAAAAAGGTTTCCGCAGTGCGCAAAGCAGATGGATCCTGGTGCTTTCGGATGCTGAAAGAGCAGAAGCTTTCGCCGAACACCTTTACAACGCCTTCTCTCCGTTCGACTGCTGCACTGCCGAAGAACATGCTGAACAGCCGGTTTCTCAATAGCCCAAGCTCTCCCGGTCCCCCGTTGGAACCAGTCGACCCTGAGGAAGTTGCGCAGGAGATTGCTCTACTGAAGAACAACAAATCTCCAGGCCTGGATCGTATAGATGCGGCGGCCCTAAAAATGCTCCCATCCGCTGCACACAAATGCTGGCCAGCATTTACAACAGCTGCTTCCGGCTAGGGTACTTCCCGGAGAGTGGAAAAGAGCAGAGGTTATTGTCCTCCTCAAGCCTGGTAAGCCTGAAGCCAATCTCGCCTCCTATCGTCCGATTAGTTTGCTGGCAATCCTCTCCAAAATACTCGAAAGAGTATTTTTGCGCAGAGTATTGCCAGTACTGGATGAGGCTGGTTTGATCCCCGATCACCAGTTTGGCTTCAGGCGCTCCCACGGACACCAGAGCAATGCCACCGGCTAGTCGAACGGATCCTCGAGGCATTCGAGCAAAAGAAATACTGCTGCGCTGTAATGCTCGACGTGAAGCAGGCATTCGACAGAGTTTGGCATCCTGGACTCCTCCATAAACTCAAATCCTACCTCCCAAGCCCCCATTTTACCCTCCTCAAATCCTACACTGAGGGAAGAGCATTCCAAGTCAGATGCGGAAGTGCAATAAGCCTACCCAGAATGATCAGAGCTGGAGTTCCGCAAGGCAGTGTGCTCGGACCAATACTGTACACCCTTTACACCGCAGACCTTCCCATAATCCCCTCCAGGAACCTAACTATAGCGACTTATGCAGATGACACGGCTTTCCTCGCCTCCTCATCCGACCCACGAGAAGCCTCCGAAACAATCCAAAGGCAAATGGACGCGCTACATCCTGGCTCAGCAGGTGGAACATCGTAGTGAACGCGGAAAAATCTACCCAAACAACATTTGCACTAAGGAGAGGAGACTGCCCACCGGTCACGCTAAACGGAGTCATCATTCCCAACGCACCCGCACCCAAGTACCTAGGACTTACCCTGGACCGCAGGCTCACTTGGCGTCCCCACATGCGTCAGCAAACGCATACAGGCCGATGCGCGTCTGAGGCAGATGCATTGGCTTATTGGGAGAGGGTCCAAGCTAAGGCAGAACCACAAAATCCTGGTGTACAAGGCAATTCTCAAGCCCATCTGGACCTACGGGATACAGCTATGGGGCACGGCAAGCCACACGAATCGCCTGCGTATACAGCGGTTCCAGAATAGGTGCTTGAGAATTGCCTGTAATGCGCATCCCCTACCACGAGAATGTCGCCATACATAGGGAACTTGGAATCCCACAAGTCGCTGATGAAATCTCCAGGCTCAGCGAGAGATACCTGAAAAGGCTCGAAAACCACCCTAACCACCTCGCCACCAACCTGTTAGACAATAGCCAAACAAGCAGACGTCTCATGAGGAGACACCCTCTCGATCTTCCACAACAATAGACAACACATATAAACCCGCCACAAATACATGTACAATAGTATCCCTTAAGCTAATGTTCCCCCGCAAAACCATTTAATTATTGTCCACTAGGACAGATTTTAAAAAAAAAAACGCCCGCTAAAAAAAAAAAAAAAAAAAAAAAAAAAAAACTAAATTGATGACGAGGTGTTTGGCTACAGGAAAAATCATTTATTTATCGAATCATCAAGCAAAGGATAAGCTTCAGTGGATCGCATATGGCAGCCTCCTCAACCACTTACAACACCTTGCCTGTTACAAAAAGTCGTTTACAATTGATTCTAGGCTTTGTCATGTATTAAATATGCTTTTATATGTAACTAGCGCAGGCACAGGTGATCGAGATCCTCCTAATTTACTATTTACAAATTACATTGGCATCACATCCATTGTCGTTTATAAAATAAATTATAAACTTTAAATGGTTTAGAAGCCATACATGCAAATTGCCCCTTATTTATCATTGCAGTCCAGCACGGATACGACCTTAGAGGCGTTCAGGCATAATCCAACGGACGTAGCGTCATACCACTGTTCGCTCGAACAAGTATTGTGCCATTGGTCCGTACCTGCGTTCCTCTCGTACTACGCAGGAATGCTGTCGCCAACAACGTTTTGTCATTATAGGGTAAAACTAACCTGTCTCACGACGGTCTAAACCCAGCTCACGTTCCCTTGCATGGGTGAACAATCCAACGCTTGGTGAATTTTGCTTCACAATGATAGGAAGAGCCGACATCGAAGGATCAAAAAGCGACGTCGCTCATTTGAACGCTTGGCCGCCACAAGCCAGTTATCCCTATGGTAACTTTCTGACACCTCTTTGTTAAAAACTCTTTTAAACCAAAAAG
>NW_022611254.1:0-59989 GCF_004382195.2 Drosophila sechellia
AACGGCGAAATTCAGGAACTGCTGAAAAATGCATAATCCAAAAGTCGAAGTCCCCTACAATACCCCAATATGGGTCGTAGACAAAAAGAGCACCGACGAGGCGAGCCCCAAAAAAATGCGTTTGGTAGTGGACTTCCGCAAACTGAACGAAAGGACGGTACCAGATAGATACCCTTGCCAATATCTCATGATATTGGGGAATCTCGGCGAGGCCAGGTACTTCACGACACTCGATCACCAAATCACGCTCGCCGAACGCGACCGCGAGAAACGTCATTCTCAGTGAACGGAGAGAAATATGAGTTCCGAAGATTGCCATTCGGACTCAGGAATGCTGCAAGCATCTACCAGAGGACAATTGACGATATTCAGCGAGAGCAGATCGGCAAGTTCTGCTACGTTGACGTCGATGACGTCATCATCTTTTCAGAAGATGAAAATGCCCATGTCAAGCACGTAGGTTCTGAAGAGCAGGTACGATGCCAACATGAGAATATCGGCAGAAAAGTCAAGTTTTTTTAAGAAAAGCGTGAGCTTCCTGGGGTTCATCGTCTCCAACAATGGCGCGGCGACTGACCCAGAAAAGGTTAAGGCCATAAAGGAATTTACGGAACCCAAAAACGTATTTGAGGTAAGGTCATTCTTGGGCTTAGCCAGCTATTATCGATGCTTCATCAAAGACTTCGCATCAATAGCGACGCCCATTTCAGACATACTGAAGGGCGAGATCGGGAGTGTCAGCCGTCACAGGTCCAGGAGTATCAAAGTAGAATTTTCCGAAGCGCAGCAACGTGCCTTCGAAAAACTACGCATCCTTAGATACCCGATTACAAACAGGCGTTTGATCTAACGACAGACGCTTCGGTCTACGCCATTGGCGCAGTGCTGTCCCAAGAGGGACGTCCTATTACAATGATCTCTAGGACATTGTGCGACAGAGAAGTTAACGCTACCAATGAAAGGGAGCTGTTAGCCATAGTCTGGGCGCTAGCCAATTGCGGCACTATCTTAATGCGGTCAAAGAATAAACATCTTTACCGACCACCAACCCTTGACGTTTGCGGTATCGGAATCCAATCCGAACGCTATGATCAAGAGGTGGAAAGCACGCATCGATGAGTCCGGCGCACGAATGTTTTACAAGCCCGGAAAAAATAACCTCGTTGCGGATGCACTCTCCAGGCAACAACTCAACGTTGTTGATGGCCAGAACCACAGTCGTACGCAGCCACAAAATAGGGTCACCGACATTTTCGCGGTCCAGGAGAGAAAAGAAATCCTCACCGTCGAGCACAACAGAGCTCACAGGTCGGCCCAAGAAAACGTGAAGCAGGTACTCTCCGAGTACTACTTCCGAAAATGACCAAATTGGCGAGCGAAATAGCAGCCAATTGCAAAACTTGCGCCAAAGCGAAGTATGATAGACATCCAAGGAAACAGGAGCTCGGGGAAACTCCAATCCCGGGCCATGTATGAGAAATTTTACACATCGATATTTTCTCCACGGATAAGAATACTTCCTCACCTGAGTGGACAATTTTTCGAAATTCGCCATGGTTCAGCCGATTCCATCTAGAATTATAGAGGATCTAAAACCACCCCTGCTACAGTTAATGAATGTTTTCCCCAAAGCCAAAGCCATCTACTGCGACAATGAACCATCATTAAAATCGCAAACAATAGTGGCTATGCTGGAAAACCATTTCGGCTCAGCATCTCGAATGCACCGCCCCCACATAGCGTCTCAAACGGACAGGTGGAGCGATTCCACAGCCACGCTAATCGAGCTCGCTAGATGCCTAAAAATTGACAAAGGCATAAGTGACACGGTGGAATTGATTTTGCTGGCCACAGCCAGATATAACAAGTCCATCCACTCTGTCATCAACAAGAAACCGGCCGAGGTCATCCGGGCAGATCCGGACGATCCACAAAGTGACGTCCACGAAAAAATCAAAACGCCCAAAATTTGACCAGAAACCGAGAAAACGCTTCTCGGGGGTACCAGGTCGTTGACAAAGTTCTAGTAAGTCAAACAGACGACTAGGCAACAAACTCTGTCCTCTATGCGAGGAGAAGACCATCGAGGCAGACTTGGGAACCACAGTCCTAATTAAAGGGAGGGTGGTCCACAAGGACATCCTCAGGTAACCCTAGCAGAGCCTAGTTGCGGAGGTTTGTTTTCATTCTTTCCATTTGTAGCCACTTGGCATAAGATTTCAGTTACATTTTATTATTTATAGCCACTTTGCATAAGTTTTTATTAGCAATTATATTTCCGTCATCGTGAGGAATATGCCAGTTAACAACGAACTCCCAGGTTAGCATCAGCAGGCCTATTTTTATTCCTCCTATTAATATTAATCATTTTATTACAAATAATTTATTAATATTAAGCATTTAACATTATAATTATTACTCCACTCATGTATGGTCCACCCCAAATTGGGTCCACCCTAATTGGCCCGAGAGCTGAGCCAACATATTGCGCCCTTATGGGCCGTGGCTTTGTCCCATTGGCTAGCAGCGATCGTATGACTTCTGCAAAATGTGCATGGTCAGCGGTCTGCCACGGGCATCCGGTCATGCATGAGCTTTTGTTAGATCTTAAGTTCAGTTCTGATTTGATATTCCACTAATAAAGAGCACAAGCTCATATAACGAAACTCCGGCACTTAGCCGTTAAACCTTTTTATTACAAAATATACCGGCTGAGTCTCTAGGCCAGCGGTATTGAAGGACAGTCTCCTTCCAACGTAATCATCCTATTTCATCATAGAAACAGGACGGCCAACCGGCCCCCACTGGACAACAAACAACAGCCAACCGGCTACCTACACTGGGAGACAACGGCGAGGGATATATTATTGCCAACCTCCCACTCCACTTAATAACTTATAAATATAACAAAGATAATGCTAATGTTCGAAAATCTAGTAACTGAAACAAACGACTATCCCAATATACCACAGATACAGTATTTAGTCGATAAACTTAAACGAGAAATAAATGGATTACGAATTATTATTCGAAGCAAAAGAGGTCTTTTGAACGTAGTAGGGAAAGCATATAATACTTATTTGGTACATTAGATGAAGGCGACAGAGAAGGAGCTAGGGGAAAGAATTAACAACATGTCAGAAGACTCCGTGAAAACTCATGATCTAAACATGATTATCGACGTAATCAACAGCGGTATAGACAAAATTAATAAGCTCAAGTTAGAAAAAGAACTAAACCAACAAATGGCGATACTTATATTCAACCTACAACAGTTCACAGAATACATAGAAGATATAGAGTTAGGTATGCAATTAACTAGACTAGGAATCTTCACACAAAGTTACTAAAACACGATTATTTAAAACACGTTAATTTGGAAAAAATGCTAAAGAACGTGAACTTAAGACAGACACGAACGAAATTTTGATTACTCCCCATGTTCCTAGCGAAGTCAATAAAGTTCCAATATTTTAAATTGTTCCGTACCCAGATGAATGAATATAATTATATTCTAACCGAGCAAATATTCGATAAGTTATACATATTCAATAACCAAGTATTTCATAAAGACACCAATAGGGTAATATTTGACAAATGTATTATTGGACTCATCAAACAAGAGCATACCCAGCAAATATATTGAAACCCATAAAAATTTCCAAATAAATTATATAGAAGAAAATATACTTATAACATGGAATATTCATGAAAAAGTTGTTAATCAAGATTGTACAAACAATAAAATATTAATATCAGGAAACAAAATAATTAAAATTAAAAATTGTACCATGCAAATAGACGAATTCCTAATTTCTAACAATCTAGCAGACTTTACACAAACGATTTATATCACCAACAATATCACACGTTTACAAACAAGAGAAAATATGAAAATATTGTGAGGAGTCTTAAAACTCCCCACAAATCGCGTGTAGGGGAGCGGCCTAGCAACAGCCGCGATGAAGGGCAAAGCGGAAAGACCATGAGTTAACGGTACCGCTGTGGACCTTGGACTCCGCTGGCCAAGGGCGAAGAGGTCGAACGGTAACGGTGCGGGCACAAAGAGGACGCACCGTGAACTAATGGGTACCGCTGTTGACCTTGGACCCCAGCGAGTCAAGGGCAAACAGGTCAAACGGTAACGGTGCGTGAGCAAAGAGGACGCACCGTGAATCAACGGCACAATATGTGGACCTTGTACCCGAGCGGGCCGCGCGCAAAAAGGGAAATAACGGGATCCCTGCGGCCTATAAAGGGTAGGCGCGAGCACGGCTGGAGGACAGTTAATGAGACAGTGAGATCGCGTGCGGAAGGAGTCCGAGCGTCGGAGTGTTAACAGAAGGATCTCGGAAATGTGAACGCGCGGTCAAACGAGAAGAAAAGGAGCAGTGCAAGCATCGGGCTACAAGAAGCCCGAAGGACTCAGAAGGACGAATCACCACAAGCAAGTGGAGATCCAGGGCGTGGAGGAGAAGGATCTGACGTGTCGTAAGGATCATTGGAGTCAATGGCTAGCAAAGGTGGTCCCAGAACAAGCGTTGCCTCGCCCAAGGAAGATACACCCTGCACCATAACATCCACTCCGGCCGGCAGAAGGACCTTCAGAAGCTAAGGCAAGAACCCGAAGTATCCATAAGGGTCAGTGGAGTCAGTGGTCGGTATAGGTGGTCCCAGGACGAGCGTTGCCTCGCCCCAGGACGATACACCCTAACCCCATAACATCCTAAACACAGACCGACCGGCGGGTGGTCTTCTAGCGGAGACGACTGCGACGCAGCGGGTTCGAGAAGGACAGTGGAGTCAGTGGTCGGTACAGGTGGTTCCAGGACGAGCGTTGCCTCGCCCCAGGACGATACACACTTGCCCCATAATATCCTAGTCCCGGCCGGGCCAAATCGTCGTCCACGTCAAGAAGCCAGCAGTACCACGGAGGCAAGGTATTGCAAGGGAAGCGCCGCAGGAGTAGTGAGATCTCCAAAATATAATATAAGCAGCAGAATAAACGGCTATATTAAGAACCCGCTGCTTTTCCTTGGTCGGGCAATCACACAAATCATGAATTTGGTGAGACGAACGCACGAACTCTCTGAGCCAACCGCTGCAATCAGTAGCGAGCGAAATAAAGAAAATCAGTTCGTTACATCTGGCGCCCAAGCGTGATTGTCCGGGCAACAGGAAAACAAAGCAAGATGGGGAAGTCGTGGCTGTACAGCTTAAAGAAGGATGATTTTCCCGCCATAGCGACAGCACTCGGGATAAAGCTGGAAGGTTTGGTCGAGGAAATGCGGAAGACGTTGTCCGAGTTCATCGACCAGACCGCAGATGAGCCTGAATCGGTCGCAATCATAGAAGCAATGGAAAAGGAGTATGGAAGGAGACCGGCCGTAGAGGTAAAAGTCACAGGCGTAGAAGGCCTGGTGAGGAGCCTCGACTTCGCTAGCATGGCGGAGGCCAGCGGAAGCAGATCTGAAAGGCAGGAGGTCGGACAGGAACGCCGAGACAGCTGCCGCGAAAGAACGGAGCGGCGGGAAGCCAGCCGTGACAGGCTCCGTTTCCGTTACGACGGGAACGAGAAACCGCTGGAGTTCCTGGAACAGGTGGAATGGTCAGCAATGACATATGGACTCGACATCAACCAGATCCCAAGAGCGATGCCGGAACTACTAACGGGCAGAGCCCTGAAGTGGTTTATTGCCAACAACAAGTTCTGGGAGACATGGGTCGAGTTCATACAAAGCTTCCAGGAATTTTTCCTGCCTAGAGGGTTCATGACAAAGCTGGCGGAACAGGGTCAGGAAAAGGAGCAGCGACACGGCGAAAACTTTAAGGACTACATGGTGGACATGCAGACCCTAATGCGGCCCTTAGGAATGTCGCAGAAGGAGACGCTGGCAAGAATAAGGGAAAACAGCACGCCAGCCTTACGCATGTTCATACGCCCGTATGAGTGCCGACATCTGGATGCCCTGATGGATCTGGCCGACGAGTTCGAAGAGCTGGACACCCAAAGGGAACGGTTCGATCTAGAGCGGAATAATAGGGCCCGCCACCAGCGCGAATTCCCGAGGGGAGATCAGAACGCGGTGTGCAGAAGGTGCCAGGATGACACCGCAGGCCCGTCGAGGAACATCAACAACAGAAGAGAACCGGACCCAGTGCGGCGCGGTTTTGTGCCAAGCCCAGCACAAGCCTGCCACAGATGCGGTGGTCAGGGCCACTGGTCTCAGGAGTGCAGGAACCGGCCAATCAATTTTTGCTGGATTTGCGGGAGAATCGGGCCAAGGACTTCGGAATGCTGCCACAGATCGGGAAACGCCATGCGACCCCAGCCTCAGATGGGCAACCAGGGTTCGCAAGATGCAGCCCCTCAAAATTAATGGGCAATCTGAAGGCGGAAGAAAGGCCACTGTCCGCCACAGTGCTCATAGACGGAGTAGAGATAGAGGCCACGGGGGACACTGGAGCCACGGCCAGCTTTATTAGCGAGGAGCTGGCGGACAGGTTGCAGGCGGCACGAGACGTCTTACCTACGAGAAGAGAAGTTAGAATGGCAGATGGACGGTACGAAGATGTCACATCGATGATCGAAGTCGACATAGGTCTCGGCGAGAGGACCGTTCGGATGCAACTGCTGATCCTACACAACATAATCGACGCACTGGTATTGGGTTGGGATTTCCTAACAAGAGTGGGAGCACGTGTGGAGTGCGCCGGACTGACCGTAACAATACCAGTGTGCTCAACGGGACAAGGCAGGCCAAAGGAAAAGCTCTCAGTGGCAGTCGTGGAGAGGGTTGACTTCTCAGAGGAGGACGTGGACGAATTCTTGAGGTCGGAGTTAACTAGTTTAGAAAACGTTCAAGGGACGTCAACCGTGGCAGAGCACCGAATAACGATGAAGGACGATCAACCGGTCAAGCAGCGGTACTACCCAAAAAACCCCAAGATGCAAGTGGAGATCAACGCCAAGGTCGACGAGCTGCTGGAAAAAGGATGTATCGAGCCGTCTAGAAGCCCGTACAGCTCACCGATAGTGATGGTGAGAAAGAAAACAGGGCAATGGAGACTGTGCTCGGATTTCCGGCAGATAAACGCAAGGTCCGTAAAGGATGCGTACACGATGCCGATGATAAATTACATCCTGGACCAGCTAAAGGAGGCGAAGTACATAAGCAGTATAGACCTAAAGGATGGATACTGGCAAATTCCGTTGGAAGAAAGGAGCCGGCAGTATACGGCGTTTACGGTGCCGGGAAAGGGCCTGTTCCAATGGAAAGTGATGCCATTCGGACTGCACTCAGCGTCGGCAACGTTTCAACGGGCATTGGACCAAGTAATAGGGCCCGAAATGATGCCGCACGCGTTCGCATATCAGGACGACATCATAGTGATCGGACGGACGCTGCAGGAACACATGCGCAACTTGAAGGAGGTGTTCAAGAGGCTACGGGCGGCGAACCTGAAAGTGAATGCGGATAAGTGCAAATTCTTTAGGAAGGAGCTACAATACTTGGGTCACCGCGTGACGAATCAAGGTATTGGAACGGATCCTGAGAAGGTAGCGGCAATAGCGCAACTGAAGCCGCCAGGAAACGTGAAGGAGCTGAGGCAATACTTGGGAGTCGCATCGTGGTACAGACGCTTCGTGCCCGATTTTGCGACGCTGGTACAGCCTTTGAATGCGCTCCTAAAGAGGGGCAAAATGGAAGTGGGAAGACGCCCACCAAGCCGCATTCGAGGCCGTCAAGGCCAGACTGGTCGCCGACCCGATTCTGGCGTGCCCCGACTTCACGAAAACGTTTGTATTACAGACGGATGCCAGCGACTATGGGCTGGGGGCAATCCTTACACAGCATTCCGAGCGAGGCGAGCGAGTAATCTCCTACTCCAGCAGAACGCTGAACGCAGCGGAGAGGAACTACTCGGCAACGGAAAAGGAATGTTTAGCAATAGTATGGGCGGTCAGGAAGTTGAGACCGTACCTGGAGGGTTATCACTTCAAGGTTATCACGGACCATATGGCTCTGAAATGGCTGAATAACATCGAGAGTCCGTCCGGCAGGATAGCGAGGTGGGCGTTGGAGCTGCAACAGTACGATTTCGAAATCTCGTACAGGAAGGGCCAGCTGAACATCGTCGCTGACGCGCTTTCAAGACAACCACTGCAGGAGACGAGACGAAGAGTGAGCGTGGAGGACGACGGACAACCGAGAGAGCAGCAGGAATGTAGGTGGTTGGAGGAGATGCAAAGAAAAGTGAAGCAGCAGCCAGAAAAATTTCCGGACTATCTGGTGGAAGACGGCAAGCTGTATCGGCACATACCGCATCGGGCGGGCAACGAGTAGGTGGCATCATGGAAGATGTGTGTACCGGTCGGGCAGAGACAGCGTGTCATGACCGAAAACCACGACATGCCAACTGCGGGACACTTGGGAAGCCGCAAGACGATTGCCAGGATTGCAGCCCGGTATCATTGGCCGGGAATGCATCGGGACATAAGGAAGTATGTGCGAAACTGCGAGAGCTGCATGAAGTACAAGTCCAGCCAGCTACAGGCGGCCGGGAAGATGTTAACACAGGTGCCGGAAGAACCATGGACAACCGTGTGCGCAGACTTCGTGGGCCCTTTGCCACGATCGAAGCACGGGAATTCGATGCTGCTGGTCCTGGTGGACAGATTTTCAAAGTGGACCGAGATCGTCCCTATGTGAAGGGCGACCACGCTGCGAAAGGCCGTCGGAGAGCGGATTGTGGCCAGATACGGAGTGCCCAAAGTGATGATCACAGACAACGGCGTGCAGTTCACTAGTAGGGCGTTCAGGAAGTTTCTGGAGGAGCTGGGGGTACGACACCAGTTCACGGCTCCATATACTCCGCAAAAGAACCCTACGGAAAGGGCCAACAGGACCGTCAAAACAATGATCGCACAATTCACAGTTGCCGATCAGAGGACATGGGACGAGCACTGGCCGGAGCTGCAGCTGGCGGTCAACACAAGTGTGGCGGAGACCACAGGATACTCGCCGGCGTTCATAACGCAGGGAGCCGAGGCTGCCCAACGCGTTGTTTGACGAAAAAACGACCGGGACCGGAAAGTGCATCCAGACACCGGCGGAAAATGCGGAAAAATTGAAGGAAATTTTCGAACTGGTGCGGAGAAATATGGAGAAGGCGGCACAGGATCAGGCACGTCACTATAATCTCAGAAGACGGCCGTGGAAACCCAAGGTGCGGGACACAGTATGGGCCAAAGAGCACCACCTGTCAAAGGCAGCCGAAGGTTTCGCGGCAAAATTGGCCCCAAAATTTGACGGGCCGTACACGATAAAGAAATTCACGTCACCAGTTATATGCGTCCTAGAACACAAAAAGACCAAAAAAGAAAAGACTGCTCACATCAGCGATCTGAAGCCGGGAAGCGCGGGCGCCGACGGGCCATGAGACTTCGAGGAATAAAAAAAAAAAAAAAAAACACAAATCAAATCGTTGGGGAGGAAAGGGGGAAGACGATACAAGGTATCGATACGAAGCAGAAGTCAGCAACACACACACACACAGGCCCGTTAGAGCGCGAGGGCGGGACAGGAAGGGTACGCAGCCAAGAACCGTTAACGGTTAACACACACACACAGCTGCGGATTCCGGGGGAGGCGAGTATACGGACGGGAATAGATCCGTTACCGGTACAGGCCCACGGAATAACGGCACAAGGAGTAGAAGCAAAACCGAGGTTTCGTCGCGGAGAGAGCGGCTCGATCTGGTCTTTTTAATTTGAGATCACCATGGCAGCACACGTGCTTCACGTCGGGGAAGTACGAGAGAACGGCGCCGGGGAACAGGCCTGGGCGATATGGATTTGGGATTCCGATTCCTACCTCCAGCTCCTGGCGTCACCCCTGGTGTCGCGATCTCCATCCCCGGGAAGTGTAGAGGACCCGAAGGAAATTCCGGACATCGAGCTCGAGGACGACCACCCAATGGCGGAGACGGAGGGCGTGCCCGAGGTCATCACCCTCTCCTCGGAGATCGAGGAAGACGATGACGAGGCGAGACGGTCACGCCGGAGGTGTCATCGGACGAGGACGAGACTGCGCGAAAGGCCAGGGCGCGGATGGCTTATCGGAGCGTCCGGCGGGCTACGCAGGGCCAGGGACGGATAAGCCTCGGGGTCGCGCCGCCGACCGAGGATCCGGTGGATATGAGACGATTTATGGAGGCACGAGTCGCCACCCTGCGGCGTTTCCAGCAGATGGTGGACGCGCGAAAGGTCGCCGACGCCGAGGCCGCATGGCAGGAGCGTTTGGCTCGGCTGCAAGAGGAGGAGGAAGCACTGTGGGCACCAGCCTCGGAGCAGCCGGAGCCCACGCACCCACTGGCAAGACAGCTACCGCCGACACCGCAGCCACCACGGCCGACGCGCACGCCGTCAACACCACCGCCGCAACCTCGCACGCCGACACCACCACCCCAGCAGGGGGAATGCCCACGATATGACAGGCAACAGGCGTGGGAGATTCCGCAGGCACACGTCGGCCAGGTGGTCCGCACGATCGAGAAGGGAGGGCGTCAGTGGCACCAACAGTCGGCGACGTGGACGTGGCCCGCATCGATGGAGACCGAGGACGAGCCGGAAGCCCGGGTTTGGGAAGAGGCGGAAGCGATCCCGAGGGAGAGAGCTGGCCTGCACCAGGTGAGGCGCCGCCACTACCAAGGCTGCCGAGGCAAACGTCGTGCCCGGAAGCGCGGCAACCGCCGCCGCGCCCATGCCACTGCAGGCAGGCGTCGCTGGACGGGCAGAAGTGAAGGGAGGTGCCAACGGAAGACTGGCCGCTCCGGGTGGCCGAGGAAGCGGCTCGACAAGGAGCACGGAAGCGAAGAGTGCACTGGGCCAAGTTATTCGAGCTTGGCGGGCAGCGCTACCGCCTTAAGGTACGGAGGGGCGGGAAAGTAAAGGTAGCAGTCGCCGAATAAAGAACGCCAGACGGCAATAGAAAACCGTATGTCCGGGTTTTTTTGATAAACAACACAGGCATAGTAACAGTCAAAAAAATGGGTACGGGTATAATCCTCAGCAGCCGTGATAAGGCGCGAGGGGGTGACGCGGGGCCAGGCACGCGGGCCAGCATACGAAGCGGGGCTGCTGCAGGCGCGGGACGGGGAGGCACTCGCAGTACGCAGGCGGGCCTCAGTTGACAGCGCAAGCAGGCCCCCAGGGCGGCGCGGGGCCTGGGGCAGCCGCCCCGGAACATGAAGGGGGCATACATGTGTTGGTGGGGCTGGAAGCGAGAGAGGATTTGTTAATATGGCGATACGCAAGAAAACGTTAGACTTACCTTTCATTGAGCTGCTACACCGAAGCACGTGAGAAAAGAATTGGGATGGGAGCGCCCCGATAGCGACTATCGATCGATAGTATTTTTTTTATTTTTTTTTTTTTATTTTTTTTACTTTTTTTTACTTTGCTCTTTATTTATTGAATCTTCTTGTATAAGAACTAACAATAAGTTTAAAAATCTTAACTATAACAAGTATTTTTTGAACAGTTGTATTATTTTTCCAACTGTTCTATGATTAAACGGCCCTAATAATTTATTCGCTGGGTTGGTAGGTCCTTTCGCCGGAGACGGGAACGGCTGCTGAGCTGGATTAGACCTCGCGCTAGGTGGTTGTGTTGCGTGTAAAGCTTGCTATGTTATTTTTCCTTAAGTTCCGTGATAGCGTTGGTAACTGATGGGATATTTAAGTCTCTTTGGATGTTTTCACTCCGAACGTACCACGGTGCCCCAGTGATAGTTCTCAGAATCTTTGATTGTGCTCGCTGTATGATGTCAATATTGCTGTTGCTGGCATTGCCCCATAACTGTGAGCCATAGGTCCAGATAGGTTTCAATATAGAATTGTAGAGCAAGACGTTGTGATCTAGGCTGAGCGGAGAACCAGAGTTGATGAGCCAGTGTAAGTTGTTGGCTTTGAGTTTAAGTTGGGTTTTTTTGGCTTCAATGTGCCTGCGCCATGTGAGTCTTCTCTCAAGGTGTACTCCTAGGTACGCTACCTCATCTGCTTTCGGGAGTGGTATGTTGTTCAACAAGAGCGGAGGACAGTCTTGTCTGTTTAGCGTAAACGTCACGTGCTTGCATTTTTGCTCGTTTACTTTTATTCGCCAGTCAGAGAGCCACTTCTCAATGTCGATGAGGTACAGTGCCAACTGTGCTGTAGCGTGGATAGGGGACCTTGAACGGCTAAGGATAGCTGTATCGTCGGCAAATGTGGATACCGTTAAGCGACTATTTGTAGGGATGTCGGCTGTATAGATGAGGTATAAGGTTGGCCCAAGAACGCTGCCTTGGGGGACTCCAGCCTCAATTGTATGATCAGTGGAAGTGGCAGTGTTGCACCGCACTGCAAACTTTCTGTCATAGAGGTAAGACTTTAGAAGTTTGTGTGTGCTTTCGGGTTTAATTTTTAATTTTAAACATTAGGCCGTCGAGCCAGACTCTGTCGAATGCTTGGGATACGTCTAAAAATACTGCTGTACAGTATTCGCGATATTCAAATGCAGTTCTTATTTCCGTTGTAATACGATTCACCTGTTCAATGGTTCCATGGCTTTCGCGAAATCCAAATTGGTGGGCTGGGATTATATTGTGGTATATCAGATGTTGATTAAGTCGGATCAGCAGGCATTTTTCGAATAGTTTCGAAATACATGAGAGTAGACTTATTGGTCTGTAAGATGAAGCGACTGTGTGGTTCTTACCAGGCTTTGGAATCATTATGATAATCGACCTCTTCCATCGTTGTGGATAGTAACCAAGTTTGGTGATGACATTAAAGAGCTTGGTTATGTAGCGAACTGCAGAATGTGGCAGCTGGATGATCATTACCGGTGTTATAAGGTCGCAGCCGGTGGATTTTCTCGGGCTGAGATTGTCTTTGATTATTTTATTTACTTCTTTAGGACGAAACACAATTGGGGTGTGTTGCTGGTGGCGGTTTACGGGATAGGACGGTAGCGCGAATGTGCTAGTAGCCTGGTTTGGCGTGAACACATTTTGTAGGTGAGCGGCAAATGTGGTGGCTCTGTCTTCATCACTACGGGCCCAGCCACCTGAGGAATTCCTTATCGGCAAAACGGTTTCAGTCGGTGGGCGAAGAGTTGAGTGGGCTCGCCACAGTAACTTTTGTTTTGTGCCTGTTGGTGTGAGTTGCTCTATGTATCGGCACTGATCGTCGTCCTCTTCTTGTTTCAGAGCGTTGGCCAGTTTCCGTGTGGCTACTTTTAGCTTTTGTTTTGCAGTTGGGGATCTGGAAGATTGCCATTCTCTGCGTAAGCGTCGTTTTACGTGGACGAGTTGCTCGATTTGTACGTTGGTCTTTTTTGAATTAATTGTATTATTTGTTATTTTGGGTGTTGCAGTAAGAGCTGCTGCAGTAAGGATGGATTGCAATGCACACGTGCAGCTCTCTATATCAGATTCAGTATTGAGTTTTGGGCTTAGCTCAATATGTGAACTTATATATTTTTTATACCTGAGCCAGTTTGTTTTGTGAGAAGTCAATCTGAATGGTGGTTTCACGTTTTCTGCGTACCGGCGGAGGTGAATTAGTACGGGCGAGTGATCAGATGACAGATCCGGCAGACATTGAGCTTTAACCAAACTGCGGGAAATATTTTTCGTAACTGCGAAGTCGATCAGGTCAGGCAGCTTATTGAGGTCTGATGGCCAGTATGTAGGACTCCCGGGGGAAACATGGTCAAGTTTATTAGTGGCTTTTATTATAGTCTTATAAAGCTGTTTTCCTTTTGGGTTCACAAGTCGCGATCCCCAGTGAGTATGTTTAGCGTTGTAGTCGCCTGCTGCAATGCAGTGTGGCCCTAGTGCTTGAAAGAAATCCAGGAATTGAGCTTCTAATACTGTGAAACGGGGGGGGGGATTTGGGGATCGGGATGATTTGTACCGTAGAAATGGTAGTCTCTTATTTGAAAATTGTATTTGCTTGTGAGATGAGTTTCCGAAAGAAGCATTACGTCGATATGCTTTTCATGTAGGAATTGAGCTAGCTCAAGTTTGCGCTGTGAAACGCCATTGGCGTTCCACGTAGCTATGCGTAAGGTAGCCATTATTTATTTGATTGTTCGGCTACAAGCATTTGTATCAAAAGGTTTTGATTACGCATCATGTCTTGAATGGTGGTCTTCATAAATGTCATAAGTTCCATCATGCTCTGTTGTAAGGCTTGCATCATAGCTTCAGTTTTTGTTTCCTGCTGCGCAGCTGGGTTTTTTGTTTTTGTTTTCTTATGTGTCTAATTTTGTGTGCACTTCATGTGGAGTTCGGGAATTTCGGGTTGGAGGCGTCATACCTGATTTTAAAACGTTTGCAAATGTTGTGTTGGATGTAGGCCAGGGAGCGAAACTTGCTGCTTTCGAGAAAATTACTTCAGGATTTGTCTCTGATGGTATCAGCGTAGCTGTTCCTTGGTGTGCCCGCGCCGTGTTCATTCTTTTGTGAAGACGGATTTTCAGCTCTTTGTAGATTGGACAGCCTCTGTAGTTTGCTGTGTGATTGCCCCCACAGTTATTGCATCGATAGTATGATCGATAGGATGCTCGTATGCGGCCACACTGGAGGTAGCGATCGGCACGAGATGGCAACGGCGCGTTGATAAAGAGATCGATTATGTGGCCAGGCGGAAAAAGGGATGAGCGGTGAATGGAAGGCGGGAGAATTCGAATGTCGAACAGATGGAGCAGAATCGACAGCAGCACCGGATGGACGGAACAGGTAAGCTGCCTATACGAAGGGACACCGGAGCGGAGGACCACCGGGACCAACAGTTTTTTTTAAAAACTTACGAAGGAAGGGGGAGATGTGAGGAGTCTTAAAACTCCCCACAAATCTCGTGTAGGGGAGCGGCCTAGCAACAGCCGCGATGAAGGGCAAAGCTGAAAGACCGTGAACTAACGGTACCGCTTTGGACCTTAGACTCCTGCGAGTCAAGGGCAGACAGGTCAAACGGTAAAGGTGCGTGAGCAAAGAGGACGCACCGTGAATCAACGGCACAATACGTGGACCTTGTATCCGAGCGAGCCGTGCGCAAAAAGGGATATAACGGGATCCTTGCGGCCTTTAAAGGGTAGAGGCGAGCACGGATGCGGGACAGTTAATGAGACAGAGAGATCGCGTGCGGAAGGAGGCCGAGCGTCGGAGTGTTAACAGAAGGATCTCGGAAGTGTGAACGCGCGGTCAAACAAGAAGAAAAGGAGCAGTGCAAGCATCGGGCGGCAAGAAGCCCGAAGGACTCAGAAGGACGAATCACCAGATCCTGGGAGTGGAGGAGAAGGATCTGACGTGTCGTAAGGATCATTGAAGTCAGTGGCCAGCAAAGGTGGTCCCAGGACGAGCGTTGCCTCGCCCAAGGACGATACACCCTGCACCATAACATCCTAAATCCGTTCCGGCCGGCAGAAGGACCTTCAGGAGGGAAGGCAAGAACCCGACGTGTCCACAAGGGTCAGTGAAGTTAGTGGTCGGTATAGGTGGTCCCAGGACGAGCGTTGCCTCGCCCCAGGACGATACACCCTACCCCATAACATCCTAAACCCGGACCGACCGGCGGGTGGTCTTCCAGAGGAGACGACTGCGACGTAGCGGGTTCGAGTAGGACAGTGGAGTCAGTGGTCGGTACAGGTGGTCCCAGGACGAGCGTTGCCTCGCCCCAGGACGTTACACCGTGCCCCATAACATCCTAGTCCCTGCCGGGCCGACTCGTCGTCCACGTCAAGGAGCAAGCAGTACCACGGAGGCAAGGCGTTGCAAGAGAAGCGCCGCAGGAGTAGTGAGGAGTATAATAAGAACCCGTTGCTTTTCCTTGGTCGGGCAATCACACAAATCATGAATTTGGTGAGACGAACGCACGAACTCTCTGAGCCAGCCGCTGCAATCAGTTGTGGGAGTCGAAACAGAATGGCAACCTTATATGTGCTATCGTACTTATTTGGTAACGAACCATTATAGCCAATTTCAAATCCTGGCAAAATTGAATATTGCCCTATAAAAATACTACAAAATTCCAGAGTAGGATTGTAGCAAGCCACGGTCACATTTGATTTGCATACTTCCGTTCTCTTTTCGTGAAGGTGTGATCGAGTGCAGTTGAACTTTGCGCAAAATCTATGATTAAAAATCCACGAGCATCGTGTGGTTTGGATAAGTGTTTTTCAAGGTAAATACTGCCAAGTGATCATTTAAATCGCGATCTAATTTTAACTGCGCCGCTGCCGGTCCCACATTTGGAGGGAAAAATCTTAGTGGTTGCGTTGCCAAGGCGGTTTGTATTGTTTTTTTTGCCCTCAACTTTTGACTTTTTCGTCGTTTTCGTCGCACACATCGAATCAGCGTCACTTCTTCTTCATCCGTGCGCATTCCGATAATATTTGTCCACAACACGAGCCCCAGGCTGCTGGCTTCGTCGCTGCGTATGCTGCGACCCTGAAGCAGCTACGACACGAATGATCGTGTCCAGTCTTAAATATCTTTACAATAGTTTTTCATTCTTGTGTTAATTTTACGTAAAAATATTTACTTATAAACCTCTACGATTCTAATATAGCTTAACTTGTGGGAGATCTGACAAATATACATATAATTAAGTGTTTGCAATACTCATAAGTTAAAAAAATATAATTTTATTTAACTGAATAATTACAAATATGGTTTTTGTTGAAGAACACCGACCGATTACAATTAGGTCTCAAACTGAACTCATCTGCTTATTCTGATTTGGTTGACGTTCAAGCCTCGGTATCGAGCTTTCCTAATATGGACTTTGGACTTAAGGGATATGATCAAGTGAAGAGAAAAAGCTTCTGACTTTAATTGTTTTATGCTTCTCTTGGATCAAGTGCACTTGCTCTTAGATACAAGGGCTTTGGCTTTATAATTTGACACTTTTGTTTTCGGGACTGCGAGTCCGAAGTTTGAACGTGGGGACGTGATGTTTAGTCTACTTGTGGGTGATTATTGGAGTTGGGGCTTTTCCACTCAACCTTGATTTTGAGGATCTTATGACAGTCCATTATGGTTTGGGGTTTTTTCCATTCAACCTTGGTTTTGAGGATCTTATGACAATTTGTTCTTATATGATATTTGTTGGGTACATAGGGGGTGTATTTGGGTGTACATGGTGTATGTGTAGTGGTGTGTAGGCATGTGCTTAAGTCTTAGGGACTTATGGATATGTCACTCCCCCAACCTTTGAATTTGGCCTGTCCTCAGGTCGTTAAATTTGGGTATATCATAATATTATTTCCTAGCTGAATATCTTCGTTGACATTAGTTTCTAGGTGCGGATGTTCTTCTTTTTGTTTACAGTATTTGACAATAATTTTCTTAGGTATATTCTTAAACTTATATGCTAAATACAGAGTCAAACTAATTATCATGATGATAAATGTTGTAATGCATATAATTTGATAGAAGTTATAGTGTTTTACATGGGCTCTTATCATTTCTTTTGTTTGTAAATGATTTATTGGTTCTAAACCTGTAACATTATTGGTGATATAAATTGTTTGTGTAAAATCTGCTAGGTTGTTTGAAATTAAAAACTCGTCTATTTGCATGGTACAATTTTTAATTTTTATAATGTTATTTCCTGAGATTGTTATTTGGTTATTTGTACAATCTTGGTTGACAATTGTTTCAGGAATATTCCATGTTAACAGTATATTTGGTTCTACGTAATTTATTTGAAAGTTTCTATGGGTTTTAGTATATTTGCATTGAGTCTGCTCTTGTTTTATAAGTCCAATAATACATTTATCAAATATTATTTAATCTGTGTCCTTATGGAATACTTGGTTATCGAATATATAAAACTTATCGAATATTTGCTCGGTTAGAATATAATTTTGTTCATCTGGGTATGGGACTATTTGGAATATCGGAACTTTAGTGACTTCGCTAGGAACGTGGGAAATAATCAAAATTTCATTCGTATCTGTCTTGAGCCAAGTTGATGTTTTTATCTTTAGCATTTTCTCCGAATTTACGTGTCTCAAATAATCGTGTTTTAATAATTTTGGGTTGAAGATTCCTAGTCTGGTTAATTGCATACCTAACTCTATATCTTCTATGTATTCTGTGAATTGTTGAATATAATTATCGCAATTTGTTGGCCTAGTTCCTTTTCTAATTTGAGCCTATTAATTATGTCAATTCCACTGTTGATTATGTCAACAATCATATTTAAATCGTGGGTTTTTACGGAGTCTTCTGACATGTTATTAATTTTGTCCTCTAGCTCTTCCCTATCGTCTTCATTTAATGTACCGAATAAGTATTTATAAGCTTTTCCTACTACGTTTAAAAGACCTCTTTTGCTTCGCTGAATTATTCTTATACCATTTATTTCCCGTTTTAGTTTATCGACTAAATATTGTATCTGTGGTACATTGGGATAATCTTTTGCTTCAGTAACTAGGTTTTCGAACATTAGCATTGTCTTTGTTATGTTTATACTCAAATAGTGGTATTCGTAGCTGGTTGGAATTTCCATTGTTCCAGTTTGGAATATAAGATATCCATTTTTCGCGCTTATTGGGTTTACTTCGATATTGCTGCATTTAACCATGGTGATAAATGATAAGATGCAACTAAGCATTATTAGGAATGTGCTGTGAATCTTGCTCTTCATTGGTTGTTCAGGAATTATCGTATTTACTTTTATTGAATGTTTTCTTTTTCTTATACTTTGATTTATAATGTACGATTTTCCTGCCGCGATTTGTCTCTTCAAAATGTTTACTATCTACTTGTTCAATTTGTCCTGTCTTTTTAAATGGGTTAGTAATTTTACTCTTTACAAGTGGAGCCTGTCTATATTTTGTGTCAACTTCAAAATTATGCCTATTCTTATTAAGGTATTCTATCTTATCAATTTTGTTTTGTTGTAAGTTAAAATCTGGGCTACCTGCATATAGAAAAATATCTGCTGGATATCGTTTAGTGTTGTTATGTTTGGTTTTATGATTGTATACGTATAATATTGTTTCAAATTTTGTACACCTATCTTCAATGTTTTGTTCGTTTCCGATAATTCTTAATTTTTCATTTACTGTTTTGTGAAATCTTTCTATATCTGATACACCATTTTTACTTGTTGTTACAGAAATTTTAACACCTTCGGATCTTAACCAGTTTTGTAAAGCTATGCACATAAAAGCTGAATCTTTGTCTGCTTTAATTTCCTGCGGCTTTCCCATATCATTGAATATTTTGGTAATGGCTCTTTTTGCTTCTAGCCAATCTCTGCTTTTTACTTCTACTAGGGAGGCAAATTTCGAATAAATATCAATACAAGATAGGAAGATTTGGTTTCCCGTGAGATAAAAATCTATCACATATTTTTCCCTTGTGTTAAATATTTCGGGTGTTGTTTCGTATGTCAATTTTGTGTCTCGATGTTCTGTTTTTGCAAGATTACAGATTTCACATTCATTGATAATGTTTTGGATTAGCTTTTGACTATCGGGGTAATAGTATTTTTCTTTAAACCAATTAACGGTTTTTTCAATACCTGGATGTAAAAGTTCCTTATGTTTCTTTAGGATTAAGTCCTTAAATTCCGCATAAGTTAGTATGTCAATTAGCTTGGTTGTACATCTCAATAATTTTGTGAAATTGTTAGGGTTTATGATTTCGGTAAATGCCCTCTGAAAAATCAGAAAATCTTCATCATTAGGGAAGTAAATTGCACTTTTCTTGGTACACACATATTCCTTAATGAGGTTTTTGGTTTTTGGCGAATTCAAGTGTCATTTCTTTAAAAATTATTTTAATCTCTAATTTTTGAAAGTAATGAGTTACACTTGTTGTTTCATTGTCACCTTTTTCTATCTCTATTTGTCTAGAGAAGAAATTGATTGGTCTTTCTGTTATGGATATATAATTCAAATTATCTTCATTGGCACTATGTATAGTTGCGTTTGCGCTGTTTGCGACTTCGCCAACCATGACTTCTTCTATCTTTGTGCGGGAAAGAGCATCCGCGACATGATTTTCTTTGCCTGGAAGATATTTTATTTTATAATCAAATTCATTAAGTTTGATTTTCCATCTTGGTAGTTTCATGTTTGGTTCTTTGATATTATTGAGCCATACCAATGGCTTGTGATCACTCATTATTTCAAATGGCCTTCCGAATAAGTATGACCTAAAATATTTTGTTGCCCAAACTATAGCTAACAATTCTTTTTCAATAGTAGCATAGTTGATTTCGTGTTCGTTTAGTGTTCTGCTAGCATAACAAACGGGCTTATGGTTCTGTGATAATACTGCACCAATAGCTACATTACTTGCATCAGTTGTTAGAGAAAAGGGCTTTGAAAAATCAGGGTAGATTAATATCGGATCTGATGTTATCAAAACCTTTAGTCTTTCAAATGATTCGATGTAGTCTTTGCATTTCATATCTATTACAGCACCTTTCTTTAGCTTAAGGGTCATGGGTTTAACTATTTTTGCAAAGTTAGGAATAAACTTGCGATAGAATCCACATAATCCCAAAAATGACTTTATTTGTTTAGGTGTCTTAGGTAATGGAAAGTTTGTGATCGCTTTGGTTTTGTTTGGGTTAGGTTTGATGCCGTTTGTTGTGACAATGTGTCCTAGGAATTCAGTTTCTTTCTTCATGAATTCACATTTATCTAGCTGCAATTTCAAATTGGCTTCTCTCAGTTTTTCAAAGACTTTCTTTAGGGATAAAATGTGTTCTTCCAATGAAGTGGAATAAACAATAATATCGTCTAAATAGACTAAACAATCTTTGTAGATCAAATCTTCCAGAAGATTATTCATACATCTCTGAAAAGTAGCTGGAGCATTTTTTAGGCCAAAGGGCATACGAGTATATTCATAGTGCCCATGCTTAGTGGAAAAAGCAGTTTTTGCAATAGAATTTTCATCCATCTGTATTTGGTGAAAACCTTTAGCTAGATCTATTGTCGTAAAATATTGGCATCTACCCAATTTGTCCAATATTTCGTCCATTCGGGGAATGGGAAATTTGTCATTAACAGTTATCTCATTTAGATTCCTGTAATCGACTACCAACCTGAATTTTTGTTTCCCAGAGGCGTCTGCCTTCTTGGGGACCACCCAGATAGGGGAACAGTAAGGGGATTTTGATTTGCGAATAATCCCTTGTTCTATCATTTCTTTAATTTGTTTGTTGACTTCCTGGTCAACGCTTTGGGGGTATTTGTAGAGTTTACGGTATACTGGATCTTCGTGTTGAGTTTGGATGACATGTTTAATTGTACTTGTGAAGGTCAAATTTTCGCCCTCTTTGTACTGAATGTCTCTATATTCATATAGGACCTTCTTTAAACATTCAACTTCCTCTACATTTAAATGTTCGAGTCTATACTCGTTACATTCGCGTAGCTCATTGTTAATCGCGAAGTTGACTATATTGTCGTCAATGGAATCGAGATGTGTTACATCATTGTCCACTGTGTCACAAACAACATTTGAAATGAGGCATTTAGGTGATGCGGTCTCTTTCTTTTGTTGTTGACGCTTTGACTTAAGGCCTTTAGATGTGGTCTTAGCCTTTTGCATCTTTGGATTGATTTTCTCCACAGGAGCAGAATCAATCTTTTGTTGTGGGTCGAGGCATTTGGATGCGGTCTCGCCCTTCTTTTCATCATACAAAAACTTGAATGTTTCTGACCCTAAAATTATTGTATTATTATCGTAGTTTATTTTTGCTTTTGTATCTTCTAAATATTTTCGACCTAACAGGAAATCATAATTGTCGGAAAATTTATGGATATAGAATTTCTGAACGGACGGACAGACTGAAGTGGGTTTTATTGTTATACTTTTCTTTAGTATAATCGGACCTTTAATAGTGTATACTGTTAGATTTTCTTCGTTTTCTTTTAGGTTCTCAAAATTTTCCTTTATAATATTTATTGATGATCCTGTGTCGATCATTCCTTTGTACATTTTATTATGATAGGATATCTCTACATAGGGACTGGTGTGTCCTTCTCATTCACTTGAGTGTCCGAGGCAGCTTGATGAAAATTTACATCCATTCTGTACTGGTCACTCTCACTCTCGCGTTGTCTTTTTATTGGTTTTTGATTATTAAAATTATTCGAAGTCGAGGGTTGGAAGTTAAGAGGATTATTTTGTTGGGCTTGATTCAAATCCCTTCTATATGCATGATAATTTCCTCTTAAATGATTTGGTATAGGACGGGGTATATACTGATTTTGTTTTGGTATAAATTGGTTTGAATTTTGAGGTGGCTGGGTATTATTATTCGGATTCATGCCAGAATGATAATAATTCTGATTTCTATTATTGTTATATTTCTGGTAATTATTTTGATTATTGTTTCCCCTGTTCCTATGTTTGTTCACTTCTGATTTGTTTGGACGGTAATTTTCTGGATTAGCATCATAAAGTCCTGCCTCCATTGATGCTCTTTTTAATTTGTAAATAGTATCAATATCTTTGCGTGCTAATGTCATGTAAATTCTATCCGGCAATTTTCGATCTATTACTGTTTTAACAGTCCTGTTCAACATATCTGTATAGTTTGATTTAACAACGGAATCATTTTCTAACTCTAACTTATCGAATATAATCCAATATTGTATTTCTAGTCTTTCTATGAACTTACTGATGCTTCCTGGATATGGTGTTTCCTCTAGTTGTCTCATGATGGTTGTATATGGCCTGTGATCCTTGAATGCCATTGCTAGTGCTTCCTTCATCTCTATCCATGTTGTAGCTCTCTCTTGGGTCACGACTTCTAGTGCTTCGTCCACTAATATTCGCTTCACCGCTCCATATACGACATGTGCTTGTCTCGGGTCTTGTGTTGGATACAAGTTGAGTAGTTGTTCTATCTGATTTACAAATCCAGATAGTTTTCCAGGTGTGCCATCGTAATGATTTAATTCTTTTATCTGGTTTAATAGTTGGTTTAGATGGATTTCTGATAATTGTGGAACTGCCATGATGTATCTGTTTTCTTCGGTTGTAGTTTTTTAAATTTTTAAGTATTTGGGTTTTTAGATTAGATTACGGAATTGAAAGTCTTTAGTTAACTTTGGTTCCGACCGCACGGGATTTTTGTTTAAATTCTACTTTCACGTAGATTCTTTTGCGGATCTCAAAATAATGTTAGAATCACTGTTTTTAATTCGCTAATCCTGGATAGTTAGTCACATAACGTATCTTTTTAATGGATTAGTACCGTACTAAAAGGACTCTTATTATTTTTTCTTTAGATCCTACCGACTGCGCCAATTAAGTGTTTGCAATACTCATAAGTTAAAAAAATATAATTTTATTTAACTGAATAATTACAAATATGGTTTTTGTTGAAGAACACCGACCGATTACAATTAGGTCTCAAACTGAACTCATCTGCTTATTCTGATTTGGTTGACGTTCAAGCCTCGGTATCGAGCTTTCCTAATATGGACTTTGGACTTAAGGGATATGATCAAGTGAAGAGAAAAAGCTTCTGACTTTAATTGTTTTATGCTTCTCTTGGATCAAGTGCACTTGCTCTTAGATACAAGGGCTTTGGCTTTATAATTTGACACTTTTGTTTTCGGGACTGCGAGTCCGAAGTTTGAACGTGGGGACGTGATGTTTAGTCTACTTGTGGGTGATTATTGGAGTTGGGGCTTTTCCACTCAACCTTGATTTTGAGGATCTTATGACAGTCCATTATGGTTTGGGGTTTTTTCCATTCAACCTTGGTTTTGAGGATCTTATGACAATTTGTTCTTATATGATATTTGTTGGGTACATAGGGGGTGTATTTGGGTGTACATGGTGTATGTGTAGTGGTGTGTAGGCATGTGCTTAAGTCTTAGGGACTTATGGATATGTCACTATATATATATGTGATTTCCTCAATTTATATTAATACCTACAGCAAATCATCAACAGTCATCGGGCCTGCTGACATCGATGGAAAGTGCGTGAGTACAGAACAAAAACAATAAAAACCCACATGCATATATAATATCAGATATTCCTAAATAGTTTGCTTAAAATATCGTGACTTAATTAATCGTATTTCTAGATCTCTTAATTTAAAGAAGTTTAAAGTTTAAATATTCATTAATCATACATAATTCTAATGTAAAGTAAGCAAAACAAACAAAATTAGTAATCTAAACTTAAATACCAACATTTTCATTCCTATCTTAATTATTTTTCCTTCATTTTGTCGTAGATAATCAAAATTACTCAATAAGAGATTTCCTTAACGTAAATAACGTAATTTTTAGGTTAAGGATTAGGTTTAGGAAAATGTATCGGAATATTATCTTTATCTTCAATTATATGGGGTCCAAAATGAACTAATCTGATGTCTTGTTGGGCACCAAAGGGTATGTAAAGCAGTGGTTGTATTAGGGTGGAGTCCGAATGGATTTCACAGGTAGGGTGGGTATAGAATGAGGCCAATAACATCTGGGCCTCATCTTCAATAGGTACACTTTCTTGTCCGCTTCTTAACCGTTTGGTTATCGTTTTTGAATCTACCGTATCTCTGTCTACAGTATTGTAGCAGTGACACTCTTGTTCATCTCAACACAAAACCCACGTCCATTTTCCCTGAGCATGCCGGTAAAAATAGTAGACAGAGTGTGTTGGGGTGGACAACGCTCTATGAGTGTGTTCGTTACAGTTATAATTGGCGCCCGAACGTGGAGCCGCCCGATGCCTGATTAGGCACTTGTCGTTTGACAACCGAGCTTCCCGTTAATAAACAATCCATCCACTTTTAGTTTCAGTTAGGTATTTCATATTCCGTCCTGGAATTTATGGTCTCTGGAGAGTTTCGGAGCCATACCGGAGGAAATGTTATGCTTTTATATGTTTTTTTTTTCAATCAGTTCGGTAATAATCGAACATTATTGTTAAAAAACAACATTCTAATTTGAGTAATTGATTCTTAGGAATTATAGTTCTGATTTAAAGTCGGTTCTATACCAGGATTTCACTATTCAAAAATTACCTTCTTATCATCTAGGATCGAGATTTTTCTAGCTGGATAGATTCGGCTAGTTACTCTTCTAAGTGGTAAGAGTTCATAAATAAATGAATGACATTTATTTTACAACTCTGTATGCACACCCCGTTAGCTTTTCGTACCTATTGAATTATACAACCTACTGCTTTGCTACTCAGGGTAAGACCCGCAGGTATTATTTTAGTCGCTTAAGTTTTATCTTTTTGTCGCTTAGCGTTGATCGTTGGATCTTAGCGCTTACTTATTATCTTTCTTCGCTTATCTTTGATCGTTAGATCCTACCGTTTTTGCCTACTATTGATCGTTTGATCTTATCGTTTATTTTTCTTGTTCTAACGAGAGGAATTGTTAGATTTTATATATTCTTCTAGAAGCTTCGAAAATGATGATGCGAACATTCTTTTCACAAACATTGCCTTGACAATTACCTTAAGAACCATGACAAATGCCCCATATGTGGCCAGCCATGTTCTCAATCCGAGCTAGGATCTCATTTACCTTTGTCAACTAAATCTCAAGGTAACAAGATGATGACCCGTTCAGGTTCTAGGAATACAGCCAAACAACATGAGAAGTCTGATCCAAATTCCCAACAGGAAATTTGTAGCGGGGATAGTTCAGATTCCAGAGTTGTGACAGAAGATGTGTTCAGCAAATAGTCCAAAGTTCAATGCAGGCCTTTCAAGCAAGCATGCTACAATCAGTGACAGAACAAATCACTATGGCGTTCACTCAATTGAATAAATCCACATTTGTAAATAATGGACAGAGTGAGCTGCAGCAGGACATACAAAATAATTTCGGTCGAGACGTTCCCGAAATAAACTCAGAAAGAAATAACAATTAACATGTTAGGACTTCACCAGACTTTCGTAGCGATCGAAGTGATCTTTCTTTGGATAGACCTGATAGGATTTCCAATATTATATCAAATTGGCGTATTAAATTCATCGGTTCAGTTTACCGCGTAAATTGTCTCACTTCGCAAAGCCTGAAAGGAAACTTCGAACTTCTTTCCCATTTCGCTAATTTACTGTTTGCAGGACCGGCCTTAGCATTTTATTGGCGTGTTCACAGATCGGTGGATAACATGAATTGGAACGTGTTATGCACGCGTTTAAAGGAAAGATATCAAGATCAGAGGTCTGATCGTGAAATTAAAATTGCTATGCGTCGCCGTAAACAGGGTAGCACAGAAAATTTTGATGATTTTTTGGATGCAATGCTTTCCATTGCAGATTCCCTTCGTGAACCAATGCAGGACAGTGAGATTACTGTAGAAGTTCGTCATAATCTCAAACCGGAGATCAAGCACGAATTACTGCACATAGACACCCCAAACTTAGCAACATTGCGTAAGGAATGTCATCGTCACGAAGATTTCTTTCAAAGCACCCGGACAAAGCCAATCCAACGTCCGAACACAAGCAAGCGTTTTGTTAACGCAATTCTGCAGGAAGATGATTCCGAAGATCAGCCTGAGGAAGAACAGGATGTTGAAGACGAGATTTGTGTCGTTAGGACTCCTGAGAAAATTAAGTGCTGGAACTGCGATGAATCGGGTCACGGTTACCAGAATTGCCTTAAGACACGCCGTATTTTTTGTTATGGTTGCGGAACACCGGAGGTGTATAAGCCCAGCTGCGCAAAATGTAAATCGGCATCGGAAAACTCTCAGCAGGGCATTCGTTATGCGAACAAAACGAATGTCCGTCGTTAGCCTCTAAAATACAAACAGAACCAAATTCTGTGGCAAATGATGTTCATTCCATTCTGCCTTCAACTCAACCTGACGTAACATTATCCCAAACTTTTAATCCATATCATTTGCAAGTGCTGGAGTATGCAAATCGTAAATTGCAAATATTTAGGGAAAATTCACTTCATCATCGAAAACACCGATCATCACGACGAATTCGTAAGTTTTGGATTCGTAAACGATCATTCAACCGTTTTACGATTTCATCAATTGTTCAAAATAAGAACGATATTCGACCTTTCACACACATTGACATATTTGGTCAATCGCATTTAGCTCTCCTAGACAGTGGCGCCAACAAAAGTGTTATAGGTGGTGAGCTAGCACAACAATTAATATCAAGCAAGCCATTTAATAAATTTAAATCGGTTGTGCGAACTGCTGATGGCCAAACGCAAAATGTTGCAGGCACTATACAAATTCCCTTGACTTACAACTCAGTTGATAATAACTTCGAATTCTTAATAGTTCCTTCCACTAAGCAAAGCGTAATATGCGGAATGGATTTCTGGTATACGTTTGGAATTTCTATTAAGCAAACAGTTTTGATCAACGAAATCAACTTTGAACCCGAAGAAGACTCTACTCGCGTACGATTGTCTGATTCACAAAAATTAAAATTGCAGAAAGTAATAGACTTTTTCCCATCGTTCGAGAACGAGGGCTTAGGATTGACTAACCTGATAGAGCACAATATCGATACATCCAATGCGAAACCAATCAAACAACGATTTTATCCACTTTCGCCTGCTAAAGAAAAACTTTTGTGCATAGAAATCGATCGCATGATTAAGATGGATGTCATTGAAGAGGCACCTTCATCGCCTTGGTCATCTCCAGTTACCTTGCATATCAAACCAGGCAAGGTGCGATTTTGTCTCGATGCAAGAAAATTAAATGCAGTCACAGTAAAGGACGCATACCCAATCCCAATTATGGATGGACTGCTAAGTCGTCTTCCACCGGTACATTGCATTTCCAAAATTGACCTCAAAGATGCCTTTTGGCAGATCTGTTTAGATCAAGAATCCCGTGCCAAGACTGCTTTCACCGTTCCAAATAGGCCCCTTTATCAGTTCAAGAGAATGCCTTTTGGATTGTCAAACGCTCCACAAACCATGTGCCGTTTAATGGACCTCGTTATACCCTATCAATTAAAATCGCATGTATTAGTCTACCTCGACGATTTGCTGGTTTTGTCAAACAATTTCGAAGACCATCTTTTGCATTTGTCCGAAGTAGCCACTCAATTGCGTAAAGCTGGATTGACAATTAATGTCCAGAAAAGTCAGTTCTGTCTAAAAACAGTAGACTATCTCGGTTACCTGGTGGGCGAAGGCACACTACAAGTAAATCCAAACAAAATCGCTGCTGTGAGAGAATTTCCGGTTCCAAAGACCCAAAAACAACTAAGACGATTTCTTGGTATGACTGGTTGGTACCAGCGATTCATATCTAATTACTCCACAGTCATTTTCAATCTTACAGAACTGTTGCGTGGCAAATCCTTCAGTTGGAACGATCTTGCTCAAGAAGCTTTTGACAATATCAAAGACAAGTTATGCTCTGCTCCTTGTCTCATTCACCCCAATTATGACAAACCATTTATCCTGCAGTGTGATGCTTCACTACATGGAGTGGGTGCAGTTCTAGCTCAATGTGATGATTCCGGTTGTGAACGTCCGATCGCATTTTATTCGCATTCTAAGAAGCTGAATAAAGCCCAACGTAACTATACAGTTACAGAGCTCGAATGCATGGCTGTAGTTCTGGCAATTAAGAAGTTCAGAATGTACATTGACGGTCATAGTTTCAAAGTAGTCACCGATCACTCAAGTCTTCGATGGCTAATGAACCAATCAGATTTATGCGGGAGATTGGCAAGATGGGCTATCAAACTTCAGGGTTATTCCTTCGAAATCGAGCATCGCAAGGGAACAGAAAATGTGGTTGCGGACGCTTTGTCTTGATCGTTCGAGGATGTTGACGATATTGCTGCAATAGATCTTGAAGTCCATCCCGAAATTGATTTATCTTCCAGTGCATTTCAATCAGAAGAGTATTCTACTCTCAGAGATAAATTAGCGATGATTATATTTATCATCGTGTAACATTCCCCAATTGTACTGACCTTTTACCAGACGATTGCTGGAAATTGCTTGTTCCTGAGTCGTTGCGTCATAGCGTAATGAGTTCGGCTCATGATCAACCAACATCTGCACATTGTGGAATGGCTAAATGCTTAGAGCGTATGAGACGGCGTTTTTACTGGCCAAACATGGTTATCAACGTTCGTGATTACATTCGAAATTGCGAGACGTGTCAGACCACTAAATATCCCAATCGTTCTTTAAAACCACCAATGGGAGCACAAGTGCAAAGCGATACAATTTTTCAAAGACTTTATCTTGATTTTATCGGCCCATTTCCCAGATCGAAATCCGGCAATATTGGTATATTGATTATTCTGGATCACTTTTCCAAATTTACCTTTTTAAAAGCTGTAAAAAGGTTCAACACTAAAGTGATCATCAGTATATTGCGGGACGAAATATTTTCATGCTTTGGTGTACCTGAAACAGTCGTGAGTGACAACGGAACTCAATTTAAAAGCCGTGACTTCTCTGACTTTCTTTCGAAATATGGCGTTCGTCATATGTTTTACGATTTCATCAATTGTTCAAAATAAGAACGATATTCGACCTTTCACACACATTGACATATTTGGTCAATCGCATTTAGCTCTCCTAGACAGTGGCGCCAACAAAAGTGTTATAGGTGGTGAGCTAGCACAACAATTAATATCAAGCAAGCCATTTAATAAATTTAAATCGGTTGTGCGAACTGCTGATGGCCAAACGCAAAATGTTGCAGGCACTATACAAATTCCCTTGACTTACAACTCAGTTGATAATAACTTCGAATTCTTAATAGTTCCTTCCACAAAGCAAAGCGTAATATGCGGAATGGATTTCTGGTATACGTTTGGAATTTCTATTAAGCAAACAGTTTTGATCAACGAAATCAACTTTGAACCCGAAGAAGACTCTACTCGCGTACGATTGTCTGATTCACAAAAATTAAAATTGCAGAAAGTAATAGACTTTTTCCCATCGTTCGAGAACGAGGGCTTAGGATTGACTAACCTGATAGAGCACAATATCGATACATCCAATGCGAAACCAATCAAACAACGATTTTATCCACTTTCGCCTGCTAAAGAAAAACTTTTGTGCATAGAAATCGATCGCATGATTAAGATGGATGTCATTGAAGAGGCACCTTCATCGCCTTGGTCATCTCCAGTTACCTTGCATATCAAACCAGGCAAGGTGCGATTTTGTCTCGATGCAAGAAAATTAAATGCAGTCACAGTAAAGGACGCATACCCAATCCCAATTATGGATGGACTGCTAAGTCGTCTTCCACCGGTACATTGCATTTCCAAAATTGACCTCAAAGATGCCTTTTGGCAGATCTGTTTAGATCAAGAATCCCGTGCCAAGACTGCTTTCACCGTTCCAAATAGGCCCCTTTATCAGTTCAAGAGAATGCCTTTTGGATTGTCAAACGCTCCACAAACCATGTGCCGTTTAATGGACCTCGTTATACCCTATCAATTAAAATCGCATGTATTAGTCTACCTCGACGATTTGCTGGTTTTGTCAAACAATTTCGAAGACCATCTTTTGCATTTGTCCGAAGTAGCCACTCAATTGCGTAAAGCTGGATTGACAATTAATGTCCAGAAAAGTCAGTTCTGTCTAAAAACAGTAGACTATCTCGGTTACCTGGTGGGCGAAGGCACACTACAAGTAAATCCAAACAAAATCGCTGCTGTGAGAGAATTTCCGGTTCCAAAGACCCAAAAACAACTAAGACGATTTCTTGGTATGACTGGTTGGTACCAGCGATTCATATCTAATTACTCCACAGTCATTTTCAATCTTACAGAACTGTTGCGTGGCAAATCCTTCAGTTGGAACGATCTTGCTCAAGAAGCTTTTGACAATATCAAAGACAAGTTATGCTCTGCTCCTTGTCTCATTCACCCCAATTATGACAAACCATTTATCCTGCAGTGTGATGCTTCACTACATGGAGTGGGTGCAGTTCTAGCTCAATGTGATGATTCCGGTTGTGAACGTCCGATCGCATTTTATTCGCATTCTAAGAAGCTGAATAAAGCCCAACGTAACTATACAGTTACAGAGCTCGAATGCATGGCTGTAGTTCTGGCAATTAAGAAGTTCAGAATGTACATTGACGGTCATAGTTTCAAAGTAGTCACCGATCACTCAAGTCTTCGATGGCTAATGAACCAATCAGATTTATGCGGGAGATTGGCAAGATGGGCTATCAAACTTCAGGGTTATTCCTTCGAAATCGAGCATCGCAAGGGAACAGAAAATGTGGTTGCGGACGCTTTGTCTTGATCGTTCGAGGATGTTGACGATATGGCTGCAATAGATCTTGAAGTCCATCCCGAAATTGATTTATCTTCCAGTGCATTTCAATCAGAAGAGTATTCTACTCTCAGAGATAAATTAGCGATGATTATATTTATCATCGTGTAACATTCCCCAATTGTACTGACCTTTTACCAGACGATTGCTGGAAATTGCTTGTTCCTGAGTCGTTGCGTCATAGCGTAATGAGTTCGGCTCATGATCAACCAACATCTGCACATTGTGGAATGGCTAAATGCTTAGAGCGTATGAGACGGCGTTTTTACTGGCCAAACATGGTTATCAACGTTCGTGATTACATTCGAAATTGCGAGACGTGTCAGACCACTAAATATCCCAATCGTTCTTTAAAACCACCAATGGGAGCACAAGTGCAAAGCGATACAATTTTTCAAAGACTTTATCTTGATTTTATCGGCCCATTTCCCAGATCGAAATCCGGCAATATTGGTATATTGATTATTCTGGATCACTTTTCCAAATTTACCTTTTTAAAAGCTGTAAAAAGGTTCAACACTAAAGTGATCATCAGTATATTGCGGGACGAAATATTTTCATGCTTTGGTGTACCTGAAACAGTCGTGAGTGACAACGGAACTCAATTTAAAAGCCGTGACTTCTCTGACTTTCTTTCGAAATATGGCGTTCGTCATATGTTTTACGATTTCATCAATTGTTCAAAATAAGAACGATATTCGACCTTTCACACACATTGACATATTTGGTCAATCGCATTTAGCTCTCCTAGACAGTGGCGCCAACAAAAGTGTTATAGGTGGTGAGCTAGCACAACAATTAATATCAAGCAAGCCATTTAATAAATTTAAATCGGTTGTGCGAACTGCTGATGGCCAAACGCAAAATGTTGCAGGCACTATACAAATTCCCTTGACTTACAACTCAGTTGATAATAACTTCGAATTCTTAATAGTTCCTTCCACTAAGCAAAGCGTAATATGCGGAATGGATTTCTGGTATACGTTTGGAATTTCTATTAAGCAAACAGTTTTGATCAACGAAATCAACTTTGAACCCGAAGAAGACTCTACTCGCGTACGATTGTCTGATTCACAAAAATTAAAATTGCAGAAAGTAATAGACTTTTTCCCATCGTTCGAGAACGAGGGCTTAGGATTGACTAACCTGATAGAGCACAATATCGATACATCCAATGCGAAACCAATCAAACAACGATTTTATCCACTTTCGCCTGCTAAAGAAAAACTTTTGTGCATAGAAATCGATCGCATGATTAAGATGGATGTCATTGAAGAGGCACCTTCATCGCCTTGGTCATCTCCAGTTACCTTGCATATCAAACCAGGCAAGGTGCGATTTTGTCTCGATGCAAGAAAATTAAATGCAGTCACAGTAAAGGACGCATACCCAATCCCAATTATGGATGGACTGCTAAGTCGTCTTCCACCGGTACATTGCATTTCCAAAATTGACCTCAAAGATGCCTTTTGGCAGATCTGTTTAGATCAAGAATCCCGTGCCAAGACTGCTTTCACCGTTCCAAATAGGCCCCTTTATCAGTTCAAGAGAATGCCTTTTGGATTGTCAAACGCTCCACAAACCATGTGCCGTTTAATGGACCTCGTTATACCCTATCAATTAAAATCGCATGTATTAGTCTACCTCGACGATTTGCTGGTTTTGTCAAACAATTTCGAAGACCATCTTTTGCATTTGTCCGAAGTAGCCACTCAATTGCGTAAAGCTGGATTGACAATTAATGTCCAGAAAAGTCAGTTCTGTCTAAAAACAGTAGACTATCTCGGTTACCTGGTGGGCGAAGGCACACTACAAGTAAATCCAAACAAAATCGCTGCTGTGAGAGAATTTCCGGTTCCAAAGACCCAAAAACAACTAAGACGATTTCTTGGTATGACTGGTTGGTACCAGCGATTCATATCTAATTACTCCACAGTCATTTTCAATCTTACAGAACTGTTGCGTGGCAAATCCTTCAGTTGGAACGATCTTGCTCAAGAAGCTTTTGACAATATCAAAGACAAGTTATGCTCTGCTCCTTGTCTCATTCACCCCAATTATGACAAACCATTTATCCTGCAGTGTGATGCTTCACTACATGGAGTGGGTGCAGTTCTAGCTCAATGTGATGATTCCGGTTGTGAACGTCCGATCGCATTTTATTCGCATTCTAAGAAGCTGAATAAAGCCCAACGTAACTATACAGTTACAGAGCTCGAATGCATGGCTGTAGTTCTGGCAATTAAGAAGTTCAGAATGTACATTGACGGTCATAGTTTCAAAGTAGTCACCGATCACTCAAGTCTTCGATGGCTAATGAACCAATCAGATTTATGCGGGAGATTGGCAAGATGGGCTATCAAACTTCAGGGTTATTCCTTCGAAATCGAGCATCGCAAGGGAACAGAAAATGTGGTTGCGGACGCTTTGTCTTGATCGTTCGAGGATGTTGACGATATGGCTGCAATAGATCTTGAAGTCCATCCCGAAATTGATTTATCTTCCAGTGCATTTCAATCAGAAGAGTATTCTACTCTCAGAGATAAATTAGCGATGATTATATTTATCATCGTGTAACATTCCCCAATTGTACTGACCTTTTACCAGACGATTGCTGGAAATTGCTTGTTCCTGAGTCGTTGCGTCATAGCGTAATGAGTTCGGCTCATGATCAACCAACATCTGCACATTGTGGAATGGCTAAATGCTTAGAGCGTATGAGACGGCGTTTTTACTGGCCAAACATGGTTATCAACGTTCGTGATTACATTCGAAATTGCGAGACGTGTCAGACCACTAAATATCCCAATCGTTCTTTAAAACCACCAATGGGAGCACAAGTGCAAAGCGATACAATTTTTCAAAGACTTTATCTTGATTTTATCGGCCCATTTCCCAGATCGAAATCCGGCAATATTGGTATATTGATTATTCTGGATCACTTTTCCAAATTTACCTTTTTAAAAGCTGTAAAAAGGTTCAACACTAAAGTGATCATCAGTATATTGCGGGACGAAATATTTTCATGCTTTGGTGTACCTGAAACAGTCGTGAGTGACAACGGAACTCAATTTAAAAGCCGTGACTTCTCTGACTTTCTTTCGAAATATGGCGTTCGTCATATGTTTACTGGTGCATATGCTCCACAATCCAACGGAGCTGAGAGAGTTAACCGTTCTATAAATGCTGCTTTAAGAGCTTACATTCGCTCTGACCAACGCGAATGGGACGTGTTCCTCAGTAGTATCAACTGTTCTCTTCGTAACTCGATTCACCAATCTATTGGTATATCGCCTTATCATGTTGTTTTCGGTAAACACATGATATCCCATGGTGATGACTACAAATTGTTGCGCAAACTTAATTTACTCGCAGAAAGTGACGTTAAATTATCAAGGACTGACGAATTTCAAATAATTCGCTCCAACATTGCCAAACATTTGAATAAGGCTTATGAGACAAACCAAAAGTCTTTCAATCTCCGAGCACGACCCCGATCTTTTGAGGTTGGTCAAGAAGTTGTTAAAAGAAATTTCGTACTAAGTAATGCAGCGAATAATTTTAACGCGAAACTTGCTCCTGTCGGTGTTAAGGCCCGAGTCAAAGAAACAATTGGTCAATCAATATATCTCTTAGAGGACATGAACGGCAAAGAAATTGGTAGATTTCATGCCAAGGACATTTGGTAATTGCTTTTGACTCCTTTTTCAGTTTTTATTTTTAGTCACAGGGACTAAAAATCAAATCTGTGGTTGTGGGAGTCGAAACAGAATGGCAACCTTATATGTGCTATCGTACTTATTTGGTAACGAACCATTATAGCCAATTTCAAATCCTGGCAAAATTGAATATTGCCCTATAAAAATACTACTGTTGTATCACCCAGTTGAAAGATTTATTTAATTAGCTTGAATTCACTTTTTATTTATTTGTAGGAGCAGGGAAGGTCCCGCTCCATTCGAAGTTAATTCGTCAATTCATTTGGCGATCTAAATACAATGGTTTCTTAGCCTAAGTCGAGGAGCAGCGCTGCCGGCATAGCCTGCAGCGCAGCGACGCTTATTTGCGTTTCCTACATATATATATATTGTCGCCGAGCGACGGTGCTGGAGGAGGGGTGCTATAGGCACACATATTAGCGGTCAGCGCTTGGCCAGCGTGAGTACTGCTGATCATGCAAATTTGGTACGTTGCCCTCAACATACGCTTGGGCTGAACTGTTTATGTTCACATTGCAACAGAGTGCTACAATGTGATTGTATATTATGAATACAGTGGTTAACCGATATGTGTGCATACTACATCTCCCTCCTTTTGAAAATAACGTAATATTATGAAGTTATTTTAAAGGTAGTTTATACATTATTAAAAATTGTGTTATGATTGTTTTTAAGTACATTTATGTAGTGAGAATTTTTAAGTAAAACCTCAAAAAGAAAAATATTTTTTTTTTTTTTTATTATTATTAATATTATTATTTTTATTTTTATGCCTATGTATGATCATACTATAAATATTTACGACGTCGCAATTTTTAATCTGTCTTTATGAACAGTTTGCTTTTTATTTTTATTATTAGTTATTATAATGTTATTATTTTCTCCTATTTCCGTTACTTTATACGGACCTGTATATTTGGAATCCAACTTATGACCTGTTTCGTTTTTTAATAGAACATTATCTCCTACTACTATATCTAAGTTCTTTGCTTTCTGATCATAAAGTTTCTTATTTTTCTCTTTATGTTCGTCTATCATAATTCTAGCTCTTTTATAGGCTACTTCTAATCTATATTTACTTTCCTTAGCATAATCATCTACATTATATATGGGTTCTATATTAGTTATGCTATTAAATTGATTTGGCAAGTTATTTGTTTTACCAAAGACAAGTTCGTATGGACAATAGTTATGTGCTATTGATGGGGTCGTGTTAAAACAGTATACGAAATATTTAAGCCATACGTCCCAATCAGTTTTATCAACCGATATGTATGAACGTATATATTCATTGAAAGTTCGGTGACTTCTTTCGACTGTTCCAACTGTCTGGTGATGATGTGCAGTTGATGTTATATTTTTTATTTTAAGATATTTGCACAAGTCATTTATAACTGAATTCTTATATTCTGTTCCCATGTCCGTAATGAACGTCTTCATTGGACCGTATTTTAGAATAAAAGATTCATAAATTGCTTTAGCGACAGTATTTGCACTTTTGTTTGCAACTGGTATGGCAACTAGATATTTAGTTAAATCACATATTAGTGTGATTGCATATTCATTGCCATTTCCTGATTTTGGTAGCGGACCTATAGTGTCCACTATCACCCTGTCGAAAGCTTTTAATGGGGTCTCTGTTATTGTTAAAGGAGTTATTGTATTTCTTGTCACTTTTGATTTTTGGCATTTCTGACATTTTTTAATGTACTCAGTTATATCTTTAGACATACCTTTCCAGTAATAGTATCTTTTGACCTTGGCCAAGGTTTTTGTGATGCCTGCGTGACCTCCTTGTATTGGATCGTCATGAAATGTAGACAATATAGCTTCTTTTTCTTTTAATTTTTCTATTAGGGTCACCGGGTTGAGTAGCGCTACTCTTAATGATTTTAATATTTTATTGCCCATTATTTTGAAAGTATCAATTGAAACATATTCAAAGATATTTTCCCACGGTGCCACTTTGAGTTGGCTGATTTTATTTATACCGGCTTGCATTTCAAGCCTTTGGAAAAAATGACCTAAATCAAGTATTCCATTAGTATATAAATCGCTAACATCATATCTTGCAATAATTTTCTTACCATGTTTAAAGAAACATAGCATATTTTTTATATGCAAGGTCACTACTTTACGTAAGTCGTCATTTTTGATGACTTCATATACGTTGGGCTTTGAAGCTTTTTCTATAGATTGCTTAGGCAATTCTATTTCTTTATCTCCTGCGCAGGATTTTTGTCTACTTTGATATCTTGTAGTGACTTTCTTTATATTTCTGTTCATTTCTTGTAGTTCTTTGATGGTTATTCTTGATAACGCATCAGCTACATAGTTGTCTTTTCCCTTTAGATACTCAACTGTAAAATTATACTCCTCTAATTCAAGTCTCATACGAGTTAGTTTAGAGCTCGGATTTATCATAGAGAACAGGTATGTAAGTGGTCTGTGGTCTGTTTTGACAGTGAAATGTCTACCATAAATATATGGTCTGAAATGAGTTATTGCCCAATGAATTGCTGCCAATTCTTGTTCTGTTGTGCTTTTATTACTTTCACCTTTTGTAAACGCTCTTGATGCATATGCCACTGGAAGTTGGAGACCTTTTTTGCATTGAGTTAACACTGCTCCACAAGCTTGCTTACTTGCATCCGTTATTATGCAAAATTCTTTGCTGAAATTTGGGTATTGTAATAAATTGGGATTAACTAGTGCCGATTTGAGGTGTTCGAAGGCATGCTGGCATTCAGCTGTCCATTCGAATTTTACATCTTTTTTACATAATCTTGTTATGTGACGAGAATATTCGGCAAAATTTTGGATAAAACGTCTATAGTAATTGCAAAATGCAATAAATCGTCTAGCACTGTCCGCATCGTGTGGGACTGGATAATTTTTGATGACGTCATACTTTTTGTCATCTGGCAAGATTCCTTTATCTGTGCATTTGTGTCCCAAGAATGTGACTTCATGCATGAAAAATGAACATTTTTCTGGATGTAGCTTTAGGTTGTATTTCCTGCATTTCTCAAAAACATCAGTCAAGTTTTTAACCATATGTTTTTCGGAACAACCAATAACTATTAAATCATCCATATACAGGAATGCTTGAGAAGGTTCAAGTCCAGAGAAAGCTATAGTCATCATTCTCTGAAAAGAATTTGGTGCTATTTTTAGACCGAATGGTAATCGCGTGAAGCGATATGAGCCATTGCTCGTTGAAAAAGACGTTACATCTCTTGAACTTTCTTCGAGTTCAATTTGATGAAAACCTGACATTAAGTCTAGGCACGAAAAATATTTTGCTCTACCTAGTTGATCTAAAATATCATCAATTCTAGGGAGTGGGAATTTATCGGACAACAATTTTTTATTAATTTGACGATAGTCAATTACTAATCGCCATTTTTTCTTGTCAGAACCAGGAAGAGATTTCTTTGGAACTAACAAAAGTGGGCTGTTATATGGGGACACAGACGGTTCGACTATTTTGTTGTTAATTAATTTTTCTACCTGTACTTGAATTTCGTCAAGTTGACTATGAGGATTTCTATAATTTTTAATATATACTGGTTCATCATCTGTCAATCTTAGCTTTTGTTTGTAGAAATTATTTGTTGTGATTGATTCGGTTTCAAGTCCGAATACATCGCTATACTTGGTGCATAAATCTGTTAGTGTAGATTTGAATTGTGGTGGAAAATTTTTTGTTAATTGAGACATGACAGTTTTTTCTCTTGCTTCAGGATTGGTTTGAACTATGTCATAGTTCGAAAGTGATTCATATTGTAGATCTTTTATATTTACTATTTGATCTTTATTATTTGTATTCAGAAATCGGACAAATGCATTTTTGGTTGTTGCAACTGTGTTTGCAACATAAATGCCTTTTTGAATTTCCTGGTTTTTTACTAAAACACTATCTTCATTTGAGGATAGTCGTATTTTTCGGACAACCTGGGATCTTGCTGGTAGAATTATTGAGTTATTACCAGAGCTGTATGTTATTGGAACGTATATTGGGAAATTCAAATTAGTTGGTCTCATCTTGAGCCAATCTTCTGTTTGATTAAAATCTAATTGACAATTGAATTTCTTTATGAAATCAATTCCTAATATTCCATCACATGGGATTAAGAAATGTGAATCTACTATATGAAAATCGTGTGGAATTATGTAATTGCCTGTCTGTATCTCAATTGAAGTTAATCCTTTGGATTGAATTAATTCTTGTCCTATTCCTTGAATATTAATTTTATTGTTGCCTTGGATATCATTAAAGATATCAGAATTTTCTTTTAGAAGGGAAATATCTGCACCTGTGTCTATTAAAAAGACAAGTTTTTTATTTGTTTCTACATTGACAAAATTAACAAATATGTTTTGGCTAAGATTAATTGTGTGAACCTTGTGTCTATTTATTGATGAGCAGCTAAAGGGTGTTCGGAGTTTCCCGAGTTATTTTGGGCTACTCTTACATATCCCTGATTATTGTTGTTTTGGCCTCGGTTCGAGTTGCCACGGCCTCTAAAGTTTCCTCTATTATTATTGTTATTGGTATTGTTATAACGATGACCGCCTCTGTAATAAGGGCGGCCCCTTGTGTTATAACGACCGCGGTATGTACCGCGCTGAGTCTGATTTTGGTAGAACAGAACAGCGTTGGAATGTCCAGTTGCTTCTGTGCAACTGTCTATAAATTTAGATATGGCATCGTTCATACTGTTGAACGTGCCTGCTTGCATGATAACTTTAACTTTATCAATCGAGCAATTCCTCGTCATTGCTTTGACGGCTTGTGTCGTGCTATATTTGTTTGCAAGTTCTGGTTTCAAACCATCACTAATATAAGCACCTTCTAGAGCTTTTGTTAATTGCTCCACCTCTTGCGTGTAAAGGTTGGCTGTTTTGTTCTTTTGCTGCAGATTTAGTAATTTTGCAGAGAGTACCTCAACAGATTCACCCTTTACTGTTCGCGAGAGTTTATCTTTAATTTCCTGTATAGTATTTTCCGTGCTAATGAGATTCCTAGCATGGCCTTTTAGTTTGGTCTTAATGACATTGACTGCTAAAGTCTCATGTTCTCCTTTTATCGAATCTAACAAGTTCAGAGCGTCTTTGAAACTCTGTAGGTTTTCTGCTTTGCCGTCGTACTCAAATAATAGAGACGAGGCTGTTTTTAGGAAATCTACTACTGATTGTGCCATCTTGTCTACTATTTTACTTTCTGTTGGCTTATTTCTTTCCTCAGCAATTACGTCTAGTAATAGTTCAGCTGGGAAATTTAGTGTATTTGGAACAAGTACTTGTAACTTGTGCCTTTGTGACACATATAATATGTTCTCTTTTAATCGAGATATTATATCTTTTACTTGTGTCTGTTGTAACGAAGAAAATTTCGTATTGTGGTCAAGTATTATGACACGAACCTCGTTATATTTTCCTAATAGTGTCTCTAAATGTTTTATCTTTGTATCGTTACTTATTGGTGCACTCTTATTGAGGCACTTAAACGATCTATCAAAGTCTTCCCGCAGTTTCTTGATTTTAGCTATTATATTTAGCCAATCCATCAAGTTAGGAACTGGGGTTGTTAATAAAAAGATTTATTTAATAAATTTAATAAAAAGATTTATTTAATTATATTTTATATTTCATTTTATATTTTCATATTTATTTATATGTTCATATCTAGGCTTTTTTTTTTCTTTTTGAAGCTTTTGACAGGGCAGTTTTATGTTTGCTTACTTGTGTTAAATTTGGTTTTTTTTTTTTTTACTTTATTTATTGCCTTTCAGCTATCAAACCCTGTCCAAGTCATTAGCTCTGCTTACATATCTTTTCTTAAGGCATTTACTATGCATTTTGTATATTTTATAGCATGTATTTATCAACATAATTATTGTTATAATAATTAAACAAATTATTATGTAATCCAGGTTTAAAGGAACAACTTCGACCTTGTTGATTACATTGGCAGTGGAGTCCACTGACTTAACATCTACTAGACCCATTTTTGAAAAGATTTTTTCTCCTAATACAGTATTTTCTGAATATATTGGGTCTGGGTAAAATTTACTTATAGAATTGTCAAATGACATTTACTTATTTTGTATTTATTGATTTTGTTTTTTTTTTTTTTTAATTTTAAAATATCATTTTTTTTTTTGTTAAGACGCCTTGCGGCGGTGAGAAATTTAAAATTAATTCATCCGTATGAATTTACAGCTTTCCTACCTAAATTTTCGTTTGGCTTTACAGGCCGAACTTCTCATCGGGCAGAAAAGGTTCCGCTCAATGTTACAATTTGTTTTTATAATTATTAAAAAAAATATGCATCGCAGTGCAATCAGAAAAAAAATTTTGCACACAGTGCTATTAAAAAAAATTTTTGCGCTCTTTGAAGCGCTGTCGGTTCCCTCTTGTCATTTGTTGTTGGAGATCCACCGTTGCTGTAGTGTGCGGATAGCGCACCACAGTGTGAATACTATTCCCGCGTTGACGTAGTGGGCGGGCTGCACACCACGTTATCCTGTGTCAGCTGGGCGTCGCCGGTGTTGGCACGCTGACACGCCCTCGATGACGTAGTGAGCGGGCTGCTCACCACGTTGATGATAACGTCCTCTTGTTAGTGTTGGGTGCCGGTGTTGCAATGCCTGCAAGTGCGTTCACAATGTGGTGTGAACAGGGGTCCCTCGCAGTCCTTCGGGCAGATCTTCTTAAATTCCGGAAGGCTTTTCGGCTGGGTATTTTGAATATTATTAATTTTTGGTAGTATGCATTTTATTTCATTTACTGAGTGAGCGGGTGTGGTTGGGCTTGTTTCATTTAGAAATTTGACGTAGTGGTCTAGCTCGGCTTGTAGTTTTTGAGCTTTCGACCATACTGGCGGTGGAGTGTTCGTATATAATAGCCACTTTAGGTGCGCTATTCTCTTCTTTGCTTTATTTCGAACTCCGCCCCTGTTTTTACCCATCACACTCACACTCTACTCACTCAGATCATTGTTTCTCCGCTCCAGTTGTTCGTTGAAGTTGTTGCGTGGTCAAAAGTTTTTTTTTTCTTCTGCCACAGCTTATACGTGTCCTGTCACGGTCGCCATGTTGTATCACCCAGTTGAAAGATTTATTTAATTAGCTTGAATTCACTTTTTATTTATTTGTAGGAGCAGGGAAGGTCCCGCTCCATTCGAAGTTAATTCGTCAATTCATTTGGCGATCTAAATACAATGGTTTCTTAGCCTAAGTCGAGGAGCAGCGCTGCCGGCATAGCCTGCAGCGCAGCGACGCTTATTTGCGTTTCCTACATATATATATATTGTCGCCGAGCGACGGTGCTGGAGGAGGGGTGCTATAGGCACACATATTAGCGGTCAGCGCTTGGCCAGCGTGAGTACTGCTGATCATGCAAATTTGGTACGTTGCCCTCAACATACGCTTGGGCTGAACTGTTTATGTTCACATTGCAACAGAGTGCTACAATGTGATTGTATATTATGAATACAGTGGTTAACCGATATGTGTGCATACTACACTACAAAATTCCAGAGTAGGATTGTAGCAAGCCACGGTCACATTTGATTTGCATACTTCCGTTCTCTTTTCGTGAAGGTGTGATCGAGTGCAGTTGAACTTTGCGCAAAATCTATGATTAAAAATCCACGAGCATCGTGTGGTTTGGATAAGTGTTTTTCAAGGTAAATACTGCCAAGTGATCATTTAAATCGCGATCTAATTTTAACTGCGCCGCTGCCGGTCCCACATTTGGAGGGAAAAATCTTAGTGGTTGCGTTGCCAAGGCGGTTTGTATTGTTTTTTTTTGCCCTCAACTTTTGACCACGCGTGAAACTTACTGTGGCTTCATCGATCGCAGACAAAATTCACAACTGCTTGCATCAGGAGCACCCACCGTGTGCAGCGGAAAGCTGGGCTTGTCTTTTTCTGCTGCCGACGGATCGCAACCCCCCTCGAGTTGGCGTTCTTTTTCTACTCTTCATCGACGCAAGCAAGAAGCAGATCGCCGTGCATCCATTTTATGCACTCGTCAGCTTTGTGTGCTTCTTTTCGTCGTTTTCGTCGCACACATCGAATCAGCGTCACTTCTTCTTCATCCGTGCGCATTCCGATAATATTTGTCCACAACACGAGCCCCAGGCTGCTGGCTTCGTCGCTGCTGCCCCTCAAAATTAATGGGCAATCTGAAGACGGAAGAAAGGCAACTGTCCGCCACAGTGCTCATAGACGGAGTAGAGATAGAGGCCACGGTGGACCCTGGAGCCACGGCCAGCTTTATTAGCGAGGAGCTGGCGGACAGGTTGCAGGCGGCAGGAGGTCTTACCTACGAGAAGAGAAGTTAGAATGGCAGATGGACGGTACGAAGATGTCACATCGATGATCGAAGTCGACATAGGTCTCGGCGAGAGGACCGTTCGGATGCAACTGCTGATCCTACACAACATAATCGACGCACTGGTATTGGGTTTGGATTTCCTAACAAGAGTGGGAGCACGGGTGGAGTGCGCCGGACTGACCGTAATAATACCAGTGTGCTCAACGGGACAAGGCAGGCCAAAGGAAAAGCTCTCAGTGGCAGTCGTGGAGAGGGTTGACTTCTCAGAGGAGGACGTGGACGAATTCTTGAGGTCGGAGTTGACTAGTTTAGAAAACGTTCAAGGGACGTCAACCGTGGCAGAGCACCGGATAACGATGAAGGACGATCAAGCAGCGGTACTACCCAAAAAACCCCAAAATGCAAGTGGAGATCAACGCCAAGGTCGACGATCTGCTGGAAAAAGGATGTATCGAGCCGTCTAGAAGCCCGTACAGCTCACCGATAGTGATGGTGAGAAAGAAAACAGGCAATGGAGACTGTGCGTGGATTTCCGGCAGATAAACGCAAGGTCCGTAAAGGATGCGTACCCGATGCCGATGATAAATTACATCCTGAACCAGCTAAAGGAGGCGAAGTACATAAGCAGTCTAGACCTAAAGGATGAATACTGGCAAATTCCGTTGGAAGAAAGGAGCCGGCAGTATACGGCGTTTACGGTGCCGGGAAAGGGCCTGTTCCAATGGAAAGTGATGCCATTCGGACTGCACTCAGCGTCGGCAATGTTTCAACGGGAATTGGACCAAGTAATAGGGCCCGAAATGATGCCGCACGAGTTACCGAATCGCCTATACAGAGTATATACAATTCGGTACCACCCGCCAAGCCACCTAGGAGCAGTTCATCGCCCCACTAACTCCAACACTGTTGCAATGCTGACGCAGCAGTGGACAGGATGTTGATTGCGACAGTTCTGGTAAACAAAACTAGAACTGCCGCAGCAGCACTTCGGACAATGAGAACACAGCACATTCTTGTAAACCTTTTAGCTTAAGTTTTTCTCGACTAATAAACGAGAGATCAGTTCATTTTGAGACACAAATCAGAGCAGTCGCTTGTTTTATTACTTAAACCACTTGGATTCAAATATATCCGGACACACACACACACACACTCACACACCAGCTGCAGGAGACACTGGTAACTGGCGCAGTCGAATTACGAACAGGATACAACCCAGGGGACACCTGCAACCAGGATGAGAATCATAATAAGTCTAGTACTGTGAGTAGCTGTGTAGTGATGTGAAAGATGGTGTACAAAAAAAAAATCATCAAAATCAACGTATAAACAAATAAATATGATAATAAACTAAATAAATTAATCGAATTTTCAAAAAAAAAAAGAGAAATTAAATAATGATAATTATTTAAAAAATTCAACGATGATATAAACCACAGAAAAAATAATAAACTTAGCGTCAGGCCATACGCCCACATATCGCTGGCAGTTCACTGCAACCGAGCAACAAGTTCGATGCGGCCCCTTTTTTTGGCTTTCACAACATGTTCGGTGTGACGTGCAAACAGTGTCTGGGCAACGGCTGATACATAGCTAACAACAAGTCAAGCAGACGCTCGACACGCTGGACGCAACACGAACTCGTTCGAATAGGTCACGCCATAGGGCGTATGGCACAACTATTACGGCGGTCCGACAGTTATACCAACATAATACAAAAGAAAAAACAAAATATACCTATACCCTTTTTTACTACCGCTGAATCAAAGCTACCTATATTGCACAAGAGATATAAGAAAGAATAACATACCACTACATTACAGATATTAAACACTCTCACAACAAGGGAAGAAGTCTACTACACAAAAATAATATAAACAACCTACAATTAAGCTATTACACAAATAATATAAGCCATCTAGAATTAGATTATTACACAAATAACAACTACACTACCTTTCACTATACCTTGACAACGTTCAATTTAGAGAGAATAACGATAAAGTAAATAGACCGAATCACCAATCAACTCACAGTTTAGAGATAGAAAGATAAATTATTAGATGTCGACTATTGGGAAAGTCAAAAAGCTTATCCCAAACACCAGGAGCAAGATCAGGGCTAGCTCTAGCCTAACGGACGTTAGGGAAGAACCCGAAGAACAACAACTCCAGGCCGTGTTTAGGTTGCCTTCAACATCGTCGATGAATTCGTCAGCAAGCTCTCCGCCACTTAATCAAGCGGCTATACCAAACAATATGGACTTGGTTTCGTCCCTTAAGATTCCGGACGTAATCCGTCACCTATCGCCTTATGATGGCAATCCCAAAAAACTTAGCGACTTCATTAATAACGTCGAGGAAATTCTCCTATTAATCAGAGGAACCGATAAGACCCCCTACGGTCAAATGCTCTTAAGGGCAATTAGACAAAAGATCGAGGGAAAGGCCGACGATGCGATTCACACATCTGGAGTCAGTCTTAATTGGGATGAAATCAAAGACGCATTGATTCAACATTGTTCCGACAAACGAGACGAACAAACCCTCTTGACCGAACTACATAGCCTCGCTGATTTTAAGCTTCCAATTCAAGCTCTATTCGAAAAAATTTGCGAAATCAAAACGACCTTTTTCAAACTAACCGATACCAAAGAATACGAACCAATATCTATTAGAACACAGAAGAAATTGTTCGCTGACACCTGTCTGAATACGTTCGTAAGGGGTATCAAAGGCCCACTCGGTCTAACGGTAAGGTCCATGAGATTTACCAACCTCCAGGAAGCCTTCGAATGGGCTATCAGGGAAAGGGACATTTATTTCCAAGAAAATAAGAAGAAGCAGGAAACTACTCGGACAGAGTACAGACGACAAGTCGGGTCTTCTAACGAATACCAAAGACGATATCAGGGCAACCAAATCGATAGCCACAGACCAAGAGACTACGGTAGAAAGAGGACTTATCAACAATACACCCCGAACGTAAGAGATAACTTCCAATACAGAAGGAATGACGTACCGGCAATAATGCCGAAAAACATGCAGACTAACCGTAACTACGAACACAATAGACCCGATAATTCAAACCCCAACAGGACAAGGGGCACCATCAATAATATGGAACAGGTTTCAAACGAATATACCCTTAACACTCAGCTACACAATATAGACGAGGACGCAAATTTTCTATCAAGTGCCTCGAGAAACAAACAGGGTACTTAATTAAACGAGAGACCCGGTCCCCCTTACCATACATAATTATCCACCTAAATTCCGGATACCCTTTAAGATTCCTAATAGACACAGGGGCGACCATGTCATTCATTAACCCTGAATTAGTCCTAAACTGAGAACGAATTAACCTAACAAGCCCAGTTTCAATTAAAACCGCACTTAACGTGCACGAAGTCTTCCAAAAGACCAGAGTTCCTTTATTCAAAGAATTCTCGGATACTACATCTTATAAATTAATTCTGTTCAAATTCCATCAATTATTCGATGGATTAATCGGTATGGACATCTTACAAAGAGTAAAGGCAATAGTCAATATTCAAAAATCGGTACTAGAAACTCAACACTTTAAAACTGTAATGCACTTAGAAAACAATACAGCCTCAGAACTCCACGTTCTAGAGGAAACTTCCAAGAATATAGTGAAGCTACCCGTTAACATTGATAACGGCGCATTCTGGTGTGAAACAACACAAATTTCCGAAGACATCCTCATATCAGCAGGATTGTACCTGGCTAGGGACAACCTTAGTCTCATGGAAGTAGTCAATAAATCACGAGACAATCAGAAACTGTACCTCGACTCAGAGTTACAAGTTGAAAAGTACACCGAGAACGATTTTATTGAATTAAATGCCATGTTTGAGGTCAGTGACAACATACCCAAAGACAAGACCGATATTCTTACCCAACTGCGGACCGACCACTTAAACGTCGAGGAGCTTACTGCATTAAAAAACCTTTGCAAAAAATTTCCGAAACTCTTTCACCACGAGGGAGATAACCTAACCTTCACAAATCTGGTTAAACACCAAATACAGACTACAGACGAAAGCCCACTACATTCAAAACCATTCCGGTATAGCCCCGTCGAAAGACAGGAGATACAAAGACAAATCACAAAACTTCTGGAACAAGACATCATTAGACACAGCCACTCCCCTTGGGGCGCACCTATTTTCCTGGTGTCGAATAAGACCGACAACCCAAATAAAAAAAAATGGAGATTGGTAATCGACTATAGGAAGCTGAATGAAAAGACCGTCAAAGACAAATATCCCATGCCCATTATAACCGATGTTCTAGATAGGATAGGTAGAGAAAAATATTTCACGGCTCTAGATTTAGCAAGCGGATACCATCAAGTGGAGATGGATCCCAAGGACATTGACAAGACGGCCTTCTCGGCATTAGACGGACATTTTGAATTTTTAAGAATGCCTTTCGGCCTCACTAACGCCCCAGCAACCTTCCAAAGAGTGATGGACAACATACTAGCAGACCTTAACGGCAAATGTTGTCTAATTTATCTCGACGACATCATAGTCTTTTCGTCATCACTCCAGGAACATGTCAACGATCTAAAGTTAGTATTCGACAAACTAAGTAAAGCAAATCTAAAACTCCAACCGGAGAAATCAAAATTTTTCAGAAAAGAAATTGAATATCTGGGTCATGTGGTTACAAATTAAATCTTTCCTGAGACTACTCGGTTACTATAGAAAATTCATAAGAGACTTCGCAGCGATTACCAAACCTCTGACTCAACAACTGAAAGGCAAAACAACAGTCAAAATAGATGAGGAATATACTAGAACTTTTGAAACGTGCAAAACGCTGCTATGCAACGACCCGATCCTTCAATACCCCGACTTCAGTAAACCTTTTATATTAACTACGGACGCTAGTAACTTCGCCATTGGGGCAGTACTGTCCCAAGGCACGCTCAACCATGATAGACCTGTGTCCTTCGCTAGCAGAACGCTATCAGACACGGAAATAAATTACTCAACCGTAGAAAAAGAAATGTTAGCCATTATATGGGCAACAAAACACTTTCGCCCTACAGAAATACGGACAGAAATTTAAGATCGTTACTGACCATAGGCCATTGACTTGGCTTATGAATTTCAAAGAGTCAAATTCAAAACTGGTCCGATGGAAACTACAATTACTGGAATATGACTATGAGGTTATTTACAAGAAAGGATCTCAGAACGTGGTAGCAGACGCTCTTAGCCGTGTAACGGCCGAAGTTAATACCAATTCCACGGCTCCTCCTGAAAACAAAGACACTTCCGATCTAATTTCCATCTCTAGCAAACCACTAAATGAATTCAACTTACAAATAGTCTTCAAGATCGCAGATAAACCCGAAAGAGCCATTTCTGTGCCTTTCAAAAACAAAATGAGAAGAACAATATCAGAAACACATTACGATAAGGAAAATATGACTAATATTCTAAAACAGATACTTAAACCCAACAAAACGTGTGCTATCCTTGCACCCAATGAAATTTTCAAAACTATTGAGGAAACCATGACAGAATACTTTTTACCAACCAAATTATACAAAGTTATTAGATGCACGAACCTTTTAAAAGACATAACCAACCCACACGAACAAGAAGCGGAAATACGTAAATACCACTTAGCAAACAACCACAGGGGAATAGACGAGACAGTGGCCCATTTAAAAAGATCCATATACTTCCCACTACTAAAGACCAAAATTTCACACATTATCAATGACTGCGATGTCTGCCAAACACTTAAGTACAACAGGCAGCCGCAAATACTCGAATATAGAGAAACAGAAACTCCTCTAACCCCAATGCAAATTATTCACGTAGACATTTATACGATCAACGGAAAAACAATACTAACCATAATTGCTAAATTTTCTAAATTTGCGGCAGGGTATACAGTTCCATCGAGAGACAGTATCAACACAGTAAAATCGATGAGGAACTTCCTCTCGACATTCGGAATTCCGAAAAAACTTATTTGCGATCAAGGCCCGGAATTCTCAAACAAACTTTTTAAAGATTTCTGCGCTCAATATAACATAGAATTACACTTTACTTCATTTCAACAATACTCGAGTAATTCCCCAGTGGAAAAACTCCATTCGTCTCTAACCGAGATATACAGAATAATTCTAAACAAAAGAAGGACAGAAAAACTCTCTTGTGACCACGAAGACATTTTCTTCGAAACCATGACAAACTTACAACAACGCAGTTCACTCGACAACGAAATACACACCCTTCGAGATTTTCCACGGAAGACCTCACAGTATAAATCAGAACATCTCCCAAAACAACAAACACGACTACTTGCAAAAACTGAACGAATTTCGCAATACGATCTACCCAAACATTAAGAAGAACATGGACGATAAAATGAAGGACCGAATAGCTAAAAGTAATGAGAATAGGAGCCTACCAGAATCAATTGAGATAGGCAGAACAGTCTTTAGAAAGGAAAACAGAAGGAACAAACTAACGCCCCGATTTACGAAACATATCGTTAAAAAGGACAATGGGCTAACCTTTATATCACACAAAGATCAAAAGATCCACAAATCAAAGATAAAGAGAAGAACCAAATAGTAATCACAGTCATATTTTTTCAGATTATCCTGCGTAACAGCACAGCTTATCAATATTCAACAATTGGAGGAACACGTAAAGATAGCGAAGATTGACCTGGGAACCGCAACACTGGTACAATCTTACAAACACTTACTACACAAAATCAACACAAATGACCTCCTCAAAAACACAGAAAATTTCGAAACGACAGTAAACGACTTAAACATATAGAATTCTCTGAAGAAATAATTGGTGAACGGCCTTGGCAGCTTAATAAAAGTTGTAACAGGAAATATGGACGCTAAAGACGCCCAACAAATAAATGATAGGTTTAACGTTGTTAGGGAAAACGAAGATCAAATTACACAAAAAATTAACCAACAAAGTAAACTTAACTGTAAAGATGAGCACCAATTGAGAACACGAGTCTGTTTTGTAGTTGAGTGCAGCCGTCGGGCTGACTTTATATTTATTCGATTTTCTTCTTATATTTTAGAGTAGGCAGAAATGGTTCTGCCAGCTCAACGTCTACAGAGTGTCTGATTTTACAGTTTTGAATATATTTGGACTTAGCCTAATCCGCGTAGCTGCGCTGCCGGGTACGCCAGCGGCGGAGCGGCGTTCTTATGTATATCTTATATATCTAGGCTTATCGGGAGAGCGAGCTATGTATGTACGTATGTAATATGCATTTGGTCGGCGTGTGAATGCTGACCATGCACTTATACTTTTTGGCCGTCAAGTGGGCAATGCACTTATACTTTGTGGCCTTCGAGTGGGTGATCATGTTACTTCCGCCCTGGCCTAACTGCGTGCATAAACATAAACATAAACATAGCAACAAAGTGCTGCCATATGTTAATATGCTATTTTATTTAATTGTTCTTAATATTGCATAGGCACATACTACATCTCCCTCCCTTTGAAAAATAACGTACCTAGTGAAGTTATTTTAATTATTAAATGCAAATTATTTATTTTTTTTTTCATTTTTGTTCAGCTTGAATAATAGTATTATCAAAGTGGATTTTGTAATACGTAACTACTACTACTACTTCTAACTCTATGTCATTTACTTTTAAGTCGTAATTTCCCTTATTTTTCTCTTTATGTGCTTCAAGCAGTTTTCTTGCTCGAGCATATGCTACTTCTAACCTATATATACTCTCCTTAGCGTAATCATCTATATTATATATTGGTTGTATGCTATGTAGCTTATTAAAATGTTTTGGTAAATTACTTGTTCTACCGAAAACTAATTCATATGGACAGTAATTATGTACCATAGATGGGGTCGTGTTGAAGCAGTATACGAAATATTGAAGCCATACGTCCCAATCGGTTTTGTCCGTCGATATGTAGGATCGTATGTACTCGTTTAAAGTTCTATGACTTCTTTCTACTACTCCAACTGTCTGGTGGTGATGAGCTGTTGATGTTATATTTTTATTTTCAAATATTTACATAGGTCAGTAATTATTGAATTCTTATACTCTCTTCCCATGTCCGTTATGAACGTCTTCATTGGACCGTACTTTAGAATAAAAGATTCAAATATAGCTTTTGCGACTGTTTTTGCGCTTTTATTTGCTATTGGTATAGCAACTAAGTACTTGGTTAAATCACATATGAGAGTGACTGCGTACTCGTTACCATATTCTGACTTAGGTAGTGGACCAATTGTGTCCACGACAACTCTATCGAAAGCATGTTCTGGTGTGTCAGTTATAGTCATTGGAGTCTTTGTATGCTTTGTTGTTTTTGCTTTTTGGCATTTTTGACATTTTCTTACGTACTCTTTTATGTATTAACTCATATTTTTCCAGTAATAATGTCTTTTGACCTTGGCCAAAGTTTTTATAATGCCTGTATGACCTCCTTGCACTGGATCATCATGTAGTGTAGACAATATAGCTTCTTTTTCTTTTTCATTATTTATTTGGGTCACCGGGATAAGTAGCGCTACTTTTAAATTCTTTAATATTTTATTGCCCATATTTTTAAATTCATCTATTGAAACGTGTTCAAAGATTTTCTTCCACGGTGCCATTTTGAGTTGGCTGATATCATATATACCGGCTTGCAATTCAAGTCTTTAAAAAAATCGATCTAGATCAAGAACTCCATTAGTGTAAAGGTCACCAACATCATACCTTCAATGATTTTCTTTCCATGTTTAAATAATCATATATTATCATTCAATTGCAATGTCACTACTTTTCGTACTTCGTCATTTGTTATGACTACGTATACGTTGGGCTCTGAAGCTTTTTCATTGGTTTGCTCATGCAAATCCAATTGTTCTTTTCCTGCGCAGGATTTTTGTCTACTTTGAAATCTTGTAGTGACTTTTAATATCTTTCCAGTAATTTCCCTTAGCTCTTTGATGGTTATTCTTGATAACTCATAAGCTACATGATTATCTTTACCTTTTAGATACTCTACCTTAAAATTATATTCCTCTAATTCAAGCCTTATTCTTGTTAATTTAGAACTGGGGTTGACCATCGAGAATAAATATGTCAATGGTCTATGATCTGTTTTCACAGTGAAGTGTTTTCCGTAAATGTATGGTCTAAAATGTACTATTGCCCAATGAATTGCTGCTAACTCTTGTTCTGTTGTACTCTTATTGCTTTCACCTTTCGTAAAAGCTCTTGATGCATAAGCAACTGGGAGTTGGTGGCCATTGCGGTTTTGACTTAAAACTGAGCCACACGCTTGCTTGCATCTGTTATTATGCAAATCTTTGCTGAAGTCTGGGTACTGCAAGAGTGTTGGGTTGATTAGCTGAGATTTTAAATGTACGAATGCATTTTGACATTCATCTGTCCACTCGAACGGAACATTCTTTTTACATAATCTTGTTATGTGCCGCGAAAAGTCGGCGAAATTTTTGATAAAACGTCTGTAGTAATTGCAAAATGCTACAAAACGTCTAGCACTGTCCGCATCATGTGGAACTGGGTAGTTCTGAATGACATCATATTTTTTGTCTTCCGGCTAAATTCCTTTGTCTGTGCATTTGTGTCCCAAAAATGTGACTTCATGCATGAAAAATGAACATTTTTCAGGATGTAACTTTAGGTTGTATTCCCTGCATTTACCAAAAACTTCAGTGAGGTTTTTAAGCATATGTTTTTCGGAACCATCCATATAAAGGAATGCTTGAGACGGTTCTATTCCGGAGAATGCTATAGTCATCATTCTTTGGAATGAATTAGGCTCTATTTTTAAGCCAAATGGCAATCGCGTGAAACGATATGAGCCATTGTTGGTTGAGAAAGATGTTATATCTCTCGAGCCTTCATCCAGCTCGATTTGATGAAAACCTGACATTAAGGCAGGAAAAATATTTTGCTCGACCAAGTTGGTCCAAAATATCATCTATTCTCGGTAGTGGAAATTTGTCAGCTAAAAGTTTAAATAATGTAGATTCTTATTAATTTGGCGATAGTCTATTACTAATCTCCATTTCTTTTTATCTGAATTTAGGCTTGACTTTTTAGGTACTAATAGCAAAGGGCTATTGTACTGTGAAACTGATGGTTCAACTATTTTATCTTTTATTAATTTCTGAACTTGGGCTTGCATTTCTTCTACTTGACTATGAGGACTTCTATAATTTTTCGTGTATACCGGCTCATCATCTTTTAATCTCAACTGTTGTTTATAAAAATTATTAACTGTTATTGGTTCTGATTCTAATGCAAATATATCTATATATTCGCTGCATATATTTTCTAATTGTGATTTGAACAATTCGGGGAAATTTTTCTTTAATTGAGATAAGACAGTTTTATTTCTGTTTTCACTATTTGCCTGAACTACATTGTAGTTCGAAAGTGGCTCATATTTTAGAGTGTCCATATTGACTAATTGGTCGGAATCGGTTGTATTTAAAATTCGGACAAATGTATTACTTGATGTTGCGATTGTATTTGCAACATAAATACCAGTTTGAATTTCCTGGTTTGGAATTAAAATGTTATCATCTTTTGATGATACTATTAATCTTCGGACAACTTGGGATCTTGCTGGTAATAAAGTTGTGTTAATACCAGAGCGGTATGTTATGGGATTATAAATTGGAAATTTCAAATTGTTTGGTCTAATTATAAACCAATCATCTTCTTGGTTTAAATCGATTTGGCAATTATATTTTTTTATGAAATCTATTCCTATTATTCCATCACACGGTATTGGAAAGTTTTTATCTACTAAATGAAAATCGTGTGGGATAATGTATTTACCTGTCTGTATCTCAATAAAAGTCTGTCCTCGAGACTGAATTTTCTATTGGCTTATGCCTTGAATGTTTATTTTATTGGTTATTTGAATATTAGAAAATTTGTCAGAGTTCTCTTTGAGAATAGAGATATCTGCACCGGTATCAAGAAGAAAAACTAGTTTTACGCCTGTTTCGGCATGGATGAATGTAGAAAATATGTTGAGATTATAATTGATGGTGTATACTCTACGATCTTCTTCTACTGAGTACCTAAAGGCTGTTGCGAGTTTCCCTGTTCTTGGATTACTCGTACATTGGCATTATTTCTGTTGTAGTTATTCTGACTGTTGTTACGGCCTCTGTTTCCATTATAACGGCCTCTGTTATAGCCATTATAACGGTTATTATTTCCATTATAGCGGTTTAGATAACCGTTATTCTGGTAACCGTTATTTTGGTAACCGTTATGGTAGTTGCCTCTATTACTATTGTTATTGAAGCCTCTACCTCGGTTACCACCTCTATTGGCATTTCCGTATCCTCTGTTGGATCTGTTACCTCTAAAGTACATCACTTTATTGATGTCACCGGTAACTCTTTCACTCGTTCTTATGTATGCGCTTATCGCTGCATCCATAGTGGTGCAAGTCCCTGCTTCCAGTACTGTTTTGATACCTTCGTGCTCAGCACGATGTATCATGGTTTCAATTGCCTCTTTGGTGCTTAGACCAGTGGCATGTTCCAGAGGTATACCCTCATCGATATAGGAAGCTTCTAAAAGTTTTCTCAGGCTATCAACTTCAGCGGTAAATTGCATTGCAGTTTTACCTCTTTGCTGAACTGTTGATAGCTTTGCTTTGACATTACTGGATGTCTCACCGACAACTACTTTCTGCAATTTGTTTATAATTGCTGGAATTGTCGTTTCATTGTCAACTGAGTTCAAAATTGTGCCAACCATTTTTGACTTAATGACCTCAACTGCAATGTCTTCAAATGGTCCTTTAGCTAGGTCTACCAATTTGATTGCCTTAATGAATCTTTGTAAATGGATCTTTTGCCCATAAAATTCTGGCACTGTGCAAGCGACTTCCCTAATGTAAGACCTAATGGCAGCTGCTTCTTCTGCCATGGTTAAGTTATTTTCGGAGTCGGCTGCGTTATTTGTTTTATCGTCGTTCTTCAGCATTAATTTTGCTGGTATAGTTAGATCGTGAAGATCTTCCTCTTTAATGTCTTCCTTGACTATATAGTAGTCCTATCTTCCTCGTCAGAGTTAGTGCTGTCTTCATTCAAATTTATTCTTAGTGGGGTGTTTACTATGGTTGGAATTTCTATCTGGAGACTGAATTTATTTTTTATAAGTATTAATTTTTCTCTTAATGTCACCAGTAGTTCCAAAGCTTTAGCACACTGTTTGCTTTCCAAATTCTTTCTATTTTGTTGGATCAACTCTCTGATTTCATTATAACTATTTACCAAGACTTGGGCATTCTTATTAATTGTTACAGCTTGTATTGATCTGTTTTGCGTTAAGCACTTATAGGATTTTCTGAAATTTTCATTTGGGTCTTTTATCTGATCAACAAGCTTTTCCCAGTCCATGCTGTGGTATACTCATATCTTCAAATTTATGCATTTGTATATATTTTTTTTTTCTAATCTAGATAAATTCAATATTACGTTTTATATTTTTTATTTATTATTTTTTTTCTTCATATAATTTTTCTCATATTTCATTCATAATTGACTTTATTAAAGATCTTCCTTAAATATTATCTATACCGTTAGCAGTGCTACGGTATCGTTTCTTAAGACACTTGTTATGCAATTTGTATAATTTTATTAATGCATTGGATACCATAATTAGTGCAATTACAATTAGTATTATGGTTATCCAGAACAAGTCTGCATTTTGGACTTCTACTTTATTTATTACATTGGCTGTAGAGTCCACAGTTTTAGTGTCTATTAGACCCATTTTGGGTATACTAATTTTATATTTTGGAGAATAGAATAGAGAATTTTCTTTGTATATACTTTTATTTTCAGTTTTACTTATTCCATTTGTCTCTATAGACATTTATGTTTGGAATTATCTATTTATAAAATCTTTCAATGTTCGCAAGAGTAAAAAAAAATTGTATTTACATTGTTGCCTGCCTGATTCTAGCTATGGCTTCACGGGCCATATTGGGTAACAGGCATAATAGTAATATGCTCCGTTTTACAATATTTCTTACAATTCTTATCTATATATTTTATATTTATAATATTTATAGTATTTATATTTATTCTGCTGTGCTGATGCTCATCGGTGTAGCTGGGCGCGCCGGGTGGCACGCTGACACTCCTCGCGCTGTCTATTGTTGGGTGTCAGCGGGCGTCGCCGGGGTGGCACACTGACACTCCCGTCGCTGCTGTCTATTTCTTCGCCGCTGAAACGTCGATGGTCCGCTCACAAGTCCCCAGGCAGTGGACTCCAGATTCTTCGCAGCCAGGGGGCAGGATTCTTCGGCTTGTTATGCTGGTGCTGGTGCTGGACATGCCTGGTGTTTTGGAATTTCATTAATTCGGGTATATTTTTAATGTTATCTGATGAGTTTTCTCGAGTTTATGGTCCTTAATTCTTGCTGATATTGCAGCAAGTGGTCTAGCTCTGCTTGTAGCTTTAGAGCTGTCGACCAAACCGTGCGTTTGCTGACGTATATTAGCCACCTTACTGGGCTATACGTTAATTCAGCTAGTTTTCAACCGCACGGTGTTTTCCATACCAATAGAACTCTACTCACTCAGATTCTTCCTTAGTTTGGGAATTCCATTAATTATTCCTGTGTTGTCTTCTTCCAGTCCAGTATTCCTTTATCTTCACCAGCTTTGTCACTTCTTCTTAGTTTTGGAGTTCCTTATTATTCCTTGTGTTCTTCTTCCGACAGTTCGGTAAACAAAACTAGAACTGCCGCAGCAGCATTTCGACAATGAGAACACAGCACATTCTTGTAAACCTTTTAGCTTAAGTTTTTCTCGACTAATAAACGAGAGATCAGTTCATTTTGAGACACAAATCAGAGCAGTGCGCTTGTTTTATTACTTAAACCACTTGGATTCAAATATATCCGGACACACACACACACACTACATCACTCAGCTGCAGGAGACACTGGTAACTCACGCGTTCGCATATCAGGACGACATCATAGTGATCGGACGGACGCTGCAGAACACATGCGCAACTTGAAGGAGTTGTTCAAGAGGCTACGGGCGGCGAACCTGAAAGTGAATGCGGATAAGTGCAAATTCTTTAGGAAGGAGCTACAATACTTGGGTCGCCGCGTGACGAATCAAGGTATTGGAACGGATCCTGAAAAGGTAGCGGCAATAGCGCAACTGAACCGCCAGGAAACGTGAAGGAGCTGAGCAATACTTGGGAGTCGCATCGTGGTACAGCGACGCTTCGTGCCCGATTTTGCGACGCTGGTACAGCCTTTGAATGCGCCTCCAAAGAGGGCAAAATGGAAATGGGAAGACGCCCACCAAGCCGCATTCCGGCCGTCAAGGCCAGACTGGTCGCCGACTCCGATTCTGGCGTGCCCGATTCACGAAAACGTTTGTATTACAGACGGATGCCAGCGACTATGGGCTGGGGCAATCCTTACACAGCATTCCGAGCGAGGCGAGCGAGTAATCTCCTACTGCAGTAGAACGCTGACACGCAGCGGAGAGGAACTACTCGCAACGGAAAAGGAATGTTTAGCATAGTTGGCGGTCAGGAAGTTGAGACCGACCTGGAGGGTTATCACTTCAAGGTTATCACGGACCATATGGCTCTGAAATGGCTGAATAACATCGAGAGTCCGTCCGGCAGGATACGCGAGGTGGGCGTTGGAGCTGCAACAGTACGATTTCGAAATCTCGTACAGGAAGGGCCAGCTGAACATCGTCGCTTGATGCGCTTTCAAGACAACCACTGCAGGAGACGAGACGAAAGTGAGCGTGGAGGACGACGACAACCGAGAGAGCAGTAGGAATGTAGGTGGTTGAGGAGATGCGAAGGTCCTGTGGACAAATTTTCAAAGTGGACCGAATCGTCCGTCGGAGAGCGGATTGTGGCCAGATACGGAGTGCCCAAGTGATGATCACAGACAAGGCGTGCAGTTCACAAGTAGGGCGTTCAGGAAGTTTCTGGAGGAGCTGGGGGTACACACCAGCTCACGGCTCCATATACTCCGCAAGAGTACCCTACGGAAAGGGCCAACAGGACCGTCAAAACAATGATCGCACAATTCACAGTTGCCGATCAGAGGACATGGGACGAGCACTGGCCGGAGCTGCAGCTGGCGGTCATTACAAGTGTGGCGGAGACCTCAGGATACTCGCCGGCGTTCATAACGCAGGGAGCCGAGGCTGCCCAACGCGTTGTGTTACGAAAAACGACGGGACCGGAACATCAAGTGATCCAGACACCGGCGGAAAATGCGGAAAATTGAAGGAATTTTCGAACTGGTGGGAGAAAATGGAGAAGGCGGCACAGGATCAGGCACGTCACTATAGTCTCAGAAGACGGCCGTGGAAACCCAAGGTGCGGGACACAGTATGGCAAAGAGCACCACCTGTCAAAGGCAGCCGAAGGTTTCGCGGCAAAATTGGCCCAAAAATTTGACGGGCCGTACACGATAAAGAAATTCACGTCACCAGTTATATGCGTCCTAGAACCAAAAAGACCAAAAAAGAAAGACTGCTCACATCAGCGATTGAAGCCGGGAAGCGCGGGCGCCGACGGGCAGGAGACTTCGAGGAATAAAAAAAAAAAAAACACAAATCAAATCGTTGGGAGGAAAGGGGGAAGACGATACAAGGTACGATACGAAGCAGAAGTCAGCAACACACACACACACACACACAGGCCCGTTAGAGCGCGAGAGCGGGACAGGAAGGGTACGCAGCAAGAACCGTTAACGGTTAACACACACACACAGCTAGCTGCGGATTCCGGGGAGGCGAGTATACGGACGGAAATAAGATCCGTACCGGTACAGGCCCACGGAATAACGGCACAAGGAGCAGAAGCAAAACCGAGTTTCGTCGCGGAGAGCGCGGCTCGAGCTGGTCTTTTCAATTTGAGAACACCATGCAGCACAGTGTTTCACGTCCGGGAGTACGAGAGAACGCGCCGGGGAACAGCCCGGGCGATATGGAGTAGGGATTCCGATTCCTACCTCCAGTTCCGAAAGGTCGCCGACGCCGAGGCCGCATGCAGGAGCGTTTGGCTCGGCTGCAAGAGGAGAGGAAGCACTGTGGACCAGCCACGGAGCAGCCGGACCCACGCAGCCACTGGCAAGAAGCTACCGCCGACACGCAGCCACCATTGCCGTTGACGCCGCGCCGACTCGACCACCGCCGCCGCAGCCGCCGTTGCGTTGACTGCCGCCGCCACGGCAGCCGCCGCCGCCGACGCAGTCACCGCCACCGACACCAGCACGATGACGGCGACGCAGTCACCGCCACCGACACCACCACGGATGACGCCAGCGCAGGCGCCGCTGCCGACACCGCCGCGCCGACACCACCAAGCCGGGAGAAGCAACCCGAGAAGAAGGTAGTGGAGCGCTGCACCAGGTGAGGCGCCGCCACCACCAAGCGCCGAGGCAAACGTCGTGCCCGGAAGCGCGGCAACGCCGCCGCGCCCATGCCACTGCAGGCAGCGTCGCTGGACGGGCAGAAGTGGAGGGAGGTGCCAACGGAAGACTGGCCGCGTCCGGGTGGCCGAGGAAGCGG